>NC_133660.1:124082418-124312704 GCF_037893015.1 Macrotis lagotis
ACGAATCTTTTTCCATTTCCCTAAGACAGTGGCCTTGCTCCAGCTGCACAGACCATAGCCAGGTCTGTACTTGAAGATTTTTCAGGGTGGTTAGGACTTGTCAAGGCTTGTGTTTTACTGGCATAGTATTTGAGAATCTGGGGTCACCCCCTTGTCCTAGTGAAGCCCCAGAGTAAGATATACCTACAAGATTATCATCTATTTATACATGGATATCAAAAATCTACCACATTAGAGATATATAGTGGATGTGTTCTAATAGTGTCCCCTACTTTTTGGATCTCTGGTAATCTTTCCCATGCAGGAAACCTTGTTTTTACTGGATAGGAACCCAAACCCTTAGAGATCTTCTAACTCCTAGGAGCTTAATCAATGTTTATTGACTGATTTAAATATAAGTGGGGGCCTCCATAGGAGGAGGAAGATGGATTTCTCCAGTCCTAATTCTCCCAGACTGGAAGTCTTCTTGCTGGATTTTGAAAGAAGGGTCTGGACTGAATTGACTTTAAGAATAAAGGAAACTGAACAAATGGTTAATTCATGTTAAAATCTGGTTTGGGGTTGGTCAGTGAGATCAATGAACATCTGATAGAGGAAGTGACCACGGTCCTATCTACTGCAGAAAGTAGATTTTGGGAAGCTAAGGATACTCCCTCTACTCCAAGCTGGGCTCATTTCCCACATAATCCACTGAGACATTAGGGAAGGCTCTAATCTCTGGGTGGGTTAAGTCCGCCCCTCTGGGCACAGGTTCAGAGACAGCCTTGCCTCACTCCTCCTTCTCCTGCTCATCCTTTTCCTCCTCCTTCTCCTCCCACAGCTCTCAGCCAAACCTCAAAAGGAAAGTTAGACTTCCTCATCCACAGGAAATTTGGGCCTGGGCACAAATGCTAAATGTCTGAACAAGTTCCCAAACTTTAAAGCCAAATAGGGGAGAGGGAGGAAGAGGGAGGAGAAGGACAGAGACCAGAGGAAAGGGAGAGTGACAGGTAGGGAGGACAGAAAATCGCAATCAGACAGAAGTCAGAGTGCAGGAGGTGGGCCTTGGCTGAGCAAGTTCAAATGTGCCCAAGGCGGCTGAGGAAAATGTAAGACTGGAATGCTTTCCCAGGTGAGCTCTTTGCTTGCTTTGGTTGACTGGGAACATTTTTAGCAAGTGAGTTCCCCCTCAGGAGAGGGAAGAAACTCAGAATTTTTCATGATCACCTTCTCTTGCAAGGAAATGCAACATCCAAGATTGCCACTTAAGTCATTTTTACCTAATCCTGGGGTAGCTGGGGGGGGGGGGGGCATCATTTTTATCCTTGTGAAATGAGAACACGATTTTTATCCCATAGACAAAGAAAAAGAAATCCAAGAAAGAAGTCAGCGATGAAAAACCATGACTCCAGATGTCTCTAATGATCAAAGGGAAATAACTACAGAGGCAAACTCAAACAGGCAAACTTGACTTCCTAGGTATTGCTTAGATGTAGACAGATGAGTCTTCCAACTGGGATGTGCTTCTGGAAGCCTGGTTTATTTAAGAGAGACAGGAGAAGGGAAAAAAAATAGGCTCATGAGGGGAAATCCTTGAACCAGAGGCAAGGAACAGAGTAGAGATCATCTGGAGGGAGATCAACTGAGGCTTCAGAAACAAAAGCAGTATTATCACCAGTTTATTATAGAGAAAAACAGAGAAGGGACTTGAGAAATTATTTTTGTCTAGATGCTTGATATGATAGGGGATATGGGGGCCTTCAATTTTCCACACTCCTAACTTTTCCAGTCTCTCTCTCTGTCTTTCTGATTCTATCTCTCTCTCTGTGTTTGTCTTTCTCTTTCCCCTCTGTATTTTTGTCTCTTTCTGTGTGTCTGTTTCTCTTTGTCTCTGTGTGTCTTTTTCTCTGTGTCTGTCTCTCTCTTTCTGTCTCTCTCCTTCTCCTCTCTCTCCTCTGTCTCTCTCCTCTCTTTCCTTCTGTCTCTCTGTCTCTCTTTCTCCCTCTCCTCTCCCTCTCCTCTGTCTCTCTCCTCTCTGCCTCTCTGTCTCTTCTCTCTCTCTCTCTCTCTCTCTCTCTCCATCTCTCTCTCTTTCTCTCTCTCTCCCCCTCCCTCTTTCTCTCTCTCTCTCTCTCTCTCTCTCTCTCTCTCTCTCTCTCTCTCTCTCTCTCTCTCTCTCTCTCTCTCTCTCTCTCTCTCTCTCTCTCTCTCTCTCTCTCTGCCTCTCCTCTGTCTCACTCGCTCCCTCTCTCTCTCTGTCTCTGTGACTCTGTCTGTGTCTCTCCTCCTCCCTCTCTTTCTGCCTCTCCCGCCCTCCTCCTTCTTTCCTTTCCCTATTACCCAAAACAGAACGGCTATTAATGTCTCATCTTAATAATATTTCATTATTCAAAAGGTGGAGGAACCAATGAAGGGAAACTATTATTCTGAATCTCATTCTTAGCAGCAAGGAGGAACTATGTGCTGGGATGGAAATGATGAACCATTCAATTTTAGAATTTCTGACATAAAAGAAAAAAAAATCTAGGCATAGCCTGACATGCACCTAGATTTGAGGTCAACAGATTTCAAACAATTTAGAAGAAGGACTGAAAGGACTGCACTGTATGAAATTCTACAAGGGGAAGTCAGTCTAGGAGGGCTGAGAATGAAATCATGAAGATATATAGATAAATAATTATGATGAGAATAAAAAGATGAGCTGTTTACAGAGAATGATGTAGATTTGAAATGACCTCAACAAAATATTTAGATTTCTAAAACAACTTATAGAAGATAGAAGCAATGGTTTTTTATTTGTTCATTTCAAAAAAGGACCAGTGACATCATGTCTTGACTTGTGTGTGAACTGAATTTAAGTGAGGCAGAGTGGCAATAAGATATCAGAATCACTCTCCCTTACAGAGTCATTGAAGTCCAGTGACAGGTCAAAAGCCAAAACGACTGAAAGTGTCCCAGAATGCATGGATGACCTTGACATCTTTGATGTCTGACCAAGTTCTAAGCCTTCATGGCTGTTGGAAAAAATTGTTCTTATCCACCCACTGGGTTCAGAAGTCTTCATATGTTTCAGGTAGATATACCCCTAACTCAGACTTGATGCCCATTGGTTACCTCAACCTGGTTTAGCCTGTCTGCCAAGATGGTTTTACCAGGGTGTGGCTGCTGTGTATGCTATAGCTTCTTGGAGTCATAGGTGAGGGTTAGGTGAAAGGTGGACACCAAAGGGTAAGAGAAGAAGAAAATAAAAACATGGCATGGTCTTATGAGACATGTAAGAAATGCTTAAATTCAGAATTACTCATGCTTCCAAATAAAGCTATGAACAACAAATTTAAAAAAATTTTAAAAATCAGGAATTGCTGCTTGGGGTGGATGAAATGACGATAACTTGCAGCATAGAGAATATAGAACTGCTAAACTAGTATTTTAATTCTGTTTTCTTTTTCAAAGGAAAAGATCTTTTGACTGGAAGGACAGAAAAAATTTATAATAGAGAACTGACAAACAAAAAAATGAGATGAGAGCATTTGCTGCCTTTGAGAATTTGAAGGCAAGAGACCCAGTTGCTAAGCGTATCATAAGCTTTGATGATAGAGGCAGTCAGTTATCTCTTAAAGAAAATGGGGAACTAGAAGAATACAGCAGGACTAGCAAAGGTCAAATGTTCTGATTTCCAAAAGAGGGAAGAGAAAGAAACTCTGCAAACTAGAGCCCAGTAAGCTTGCCTCTGAATACTGGAAAAAAATTCAAAGACCTTTGACAAAGTCTTTGATATTATTCTTGTGGGGGTAAAGAGAGAGATGGGGGAGAACTGATTAGCCAGTTAGATGAATTTAGGACTGTTTAAATGGCTAAACTCAAAGGAAAATCAATTATGGTTCCATGTCATCTCTAATGGAGATCTTTAGTTCCCAAACAACAGGTATGTGCACATGACTCTGTGCTACATTTCTATCAGTGACATATATAAAGTCATAAGTGGTATGCTTATCAAATTTGCAGATGACACAGAGTCAGGAAGGTTAACTTACATATCAGAAGAGGGTCAAATTTTGATAGTCTAGAATTTTAAGCAAATCTAAAGAGGCATAATTTAATAAGAATAAATGTAAAGTGTTAACATGAGTTTTTAAGCAAAAGTACAAGATGAGTTAAGTACAACATGACAGAAGTTCCTTTGAAGAACATTTGGGGCTTTTTAGTGGACTATAAGCACAATATAAAACAATGTGAAGGAAAAGACAAAAAACTGTAAGTCAATTCTAAAGTTCTTCAATGAGACCTTCAGGGTGTCTCAGTATTGCTTCTTCTGACCCCCTTGTGAGCTCTTTCCCTGTGTGAGTTCTCCATAAAAGAGGTTTGGGTTTTTTTTTTTTTTTTTTGGTAAGTGTATGTCTGGTATTCTAACAATGTATTCAGCCCATTATAGTTGCACTCTCTGTAGTAATGTTGGAATGCTAGGCAGTTTAGCTTGAGAAAGGACCTCAGTGTCTGGTATCTTCTCTTGTTAGGTGATCTTCATAATCTTACTAAGACAATTTCAATGAAAGTGATTTTGTTTCCTGACATGGTGTGGGTAGACTGTCCAAGGTTCAATGACACATAGCAATAAGGTCAGCACAACTGCTCTATAGACCTGCAGTTTGGTAGTCAGTCTAATATCTCTTCTCTCCCATACTTTCCTTTGGAGTCACCCAAATACTGGGCTAGCTTGGCAATGTGTGTATTAACTTCACTGTCAATGTGTACCTCCCTGGAAAGGACACTACACCAAGGTAGGTGAACTTGTTCACAGTACTCTAAACTTCTCCATTTGCTGTAATCAATAGTTCTACATATGGATGCTGTGGTGCTGGCTGATGGAGCACCTGTGTTTTCTTAGTATTAATTAATAAGCCAAAATTAGCACAAGCAGCAGAGAATCAATCCATACTTTGTTGCATCTCAGCTTCAGAGGCTGCATTGAGTGCACAATCATCTGCAAACAGAAGATCATGCACCAACACTCCCTCCACTTTGGTCCTGGCTTGCAGCTTTTTCAAGTTAAAGGATTTGCCATCAGTGCAGTAGCTGACCTTGATGTTGTATTCATCCTCAGTGAAGGCATTTAATACCATGACTGTAAACATCATGCTAAAAAGTATGGGAGCATTGTTTTACTCCACTAGTGACCAGGAAATCTTGAGAACATCATCCACTATCCAGAACTCAGATAAGCATGACATCATGAAATTGATGCACAATACTGATGAACTTCTCCAAACAACCAAATTTTGATATAATTTTCCTATAAGCCCTCATGATTGATAGTATTAAAAGTCTTGATCAGATCCACAAATGTTGTATACAGATCTTTGTTTTGCACTGGTATTTCTCTTGAAGTTGTTGGGCAGTAAACACCATATCGACTGTTCTTCAACCCTTTCTAGAGCCACACTGGCTCTCAGGAAGGTGACAATCTTCCAGGTGAAGGATCAGCCTTTCAAAAGTATTATGATGGGGCGGCTAGGTGGCGCAGTGGATAAAGCACCGGCCCTGGAGTCAGGAGTACCTGGGTTCAAATCCGGTCTCAGACACTTAATAATTACCTAGCTGTGTGGCCTTGGGCAAGCCACTTAACCCCACTGCCTTGCAAAAAACCTAAAAGAAAAAGTATTATGACAAGAATCTTACAGCAATGACTAAAAGAGAATTTACCTTAATAGAGATGGATGAAGGAGGCATCCTTGAATTCTTGAGGGATAATCTCTTCATGCCATATATCCTGGAAAATTTCACTCAGCTTTTGGATATTCAATGGACTTTTACCCTGTTCATCTCAGCTGGTATAGAATCAGCACCAGGTACTTTGCCATTTGAAAGGATCCTAATGGCATTCAAAATCTTTACTTCAGATGGAACTTCAGATAGGGACTGATTGATTTCAACTTGATGTAAAGATCAGTGGCTTCTGCATTGATTGATGACCATCTCTCTAGAATCATATTCCTATTGTTTATCAGTGTGGATCCATCAGCACTGAGCAGTTGAGTTGCACCATAGGTCTTTGACCCATAAATAGCTTTTAGGGCATCATAAAAGCTCTTTGGCTTGTTATTATCTGCATAAATGATATTTTCATTTATTTCATCTGCCTTCTTACTGAGCCAAGAGTCCTGCATCTCTCTAAGCTTCACTTGTACTTTACTTTTGATGGAATTAAATGCTGTCTTTTTGGAAATGGATGATCTATCTTGCTGTGAAGTTCTCATTTTTCATTTAGTAGCTTCTGTATTTCCCCATCATTTTCATTAAACAAGTCTTGATGTTGCAAGTTCTGGCCCAGATGAGCAAATGCAGTACTGTACACCGGATCTCTGAAAGCTGCCCACTCTTTTTCTGCTCCACTATTGCCAATTGTGTGTTGGCTCAGTTTTCCATCCAAGTTAGTAACAAACTGTTCCTGCTCAGAGAGACACTCTAATCTCTTGACATTAATTCATCTAGAAGTCATTTTGCCTTGGGATTGCTGCTTTGGTTGAATGTGAATATTTAGCTTAGAGAGGATGAGTCTGTGATCAGTCTAGCACTCTGCACCACACATTGCCTTTGTCCCTTTCATATCCTGTGTATCTCTTCTCCTTACAATCACATAGTCTATTAGATATCAATGTTTGCTGTGAGGGTACAGGAGGTTTTATTGTGTTTAGGTAAATGGAAGACGGTGTTTGTGATGAGAAGGTCTTGAGATTTGCTAATGTTTAGTAGTAGGTGACCATTGCTGTTACTGTTTCTAATTACATTCCTTCCAAGGACTCCCTGCCATATCAGGTAATTTGAGCATACTCTAGCATTAAAGTAATCCAGAATTATAAACTTATCCTCTTTTAGTACTTTGATGATAAGGGTCTCCAGGTCTTCCTAAAATTTTTCTTTGACTTCATCATGAATTTATCATGGTGGGAGTATAGGCACTGATGATGGTGATGTGGCATTTTCCTGGAAGAAGCAATCTCATCATCTTGAGCCTGTCATTCACTCCTTTTGGTAAACATTCATGCTTGTTAACTAGATTAGTTTTGACTGCAGAACCTACCCCAGCTTCACTGCAGCCACTCCAGAAAAATGTGTATCCAGCTCCCACTTCAGTCAGCTGGTCTTCATTTGCCAGCCTTGTTTTAATCAGAGCTGCTATTTGGATATGAAACCTGCTGTTTGTCTTTCAGATCTATTGGATCTTGTGTTGTCTATGAGTGTGCATATGTTCCATGCTCCAGTGGTGAGGGGTATGTTCTTTGAAGAAGTTTTTATAGATTTTTTTGTGTCTCTACTGCACTGTGGGATCCCTGCCTGCCATGGTAATCAGGCTAGGGTTGAATAAACAGACAATTTTTAGGGCACCTTTTCCGGACCCTTCCTCACATCAGGAGTTGAGCAGTGTGATCTTTAAAAGGGCTGCTCAGTCACCCAGGGGGCTGCCAAATCTCACTGCTGCTTTCAGTGGAGAAACATCCTATGTCCTGGGGCTGCCTGTGTGCAGGATTGTGTCTACAGCTCCCAGTGTATCTGCACCTGCTGCTTTGTCACTTGCCTGTTGTCACAGGACTTTGAGGAATGGTAAAGTGGTATGGGAAATGTCTTTTGATGCATGTATAAATTGAATTTAAGTGAGGTAGAGTTGCATGAAGTCATCAGCCTCCTTGTCTTCTCCAATATCATCATGATCCAGTGGCAAGACAGAGTCAAGACAACTGGTGGTGGCTTTAAACACAGTAGATGATCTTGATGTTTTCGATGTCTAACCAAGCTCTAAGAGCTCCACAGCACCTGCTTCAGCTGGCTTCATTGCCATTGGAACAAAGTGTTCTCATCCACCCATTCCTCCAGTAGAAGACTTCACATATACCATACTATACTAGTCCTGTACTACCTTAGTTTGGAGGGCCACATTTTAAGAAGGACATTGATAAAGCAGAGCATGCTGAGGCAAGGGAGAGCAACCAGGATGATGAAGAGCTGTGAGGTGATGTATTCCAGAAACAGTGAAAGAACTGGGATGTACAGTCTGAAGAAGCTGTGAGGCCATGATAGTTGTTTTTAAGTACTGAGGGTCTGTCCCTTGAGAGACTAACTTTATTTTGATTGATCCCAGAGGGCAGAGGTATGAACAGTGGTTGGAAGCTAGCAAGAAATAAGCAGTGGGTACATTTACAAAAACAAAAACCAAACATAAAACTTTCTGGGAATCAAAGCTATCTAAAAGTGGGATGGACAATTTCCTAAATTGTGAGTTCTTCCCCACAGTCTTCAAGTACAGGATGGATGATGATGTGAAATTCTTGTTCAGATGTCCAGATGACCTCCAAGGTCCTTTCCAGCTTGGAGAGAGTACTTCTGACATAGATACCACCTGGTCAACTCTTACACTTCAACGAAAGAAGAAAAGTAAAAAAACCAAAAACCCTTATTCCTAGAAACCTGTTTATTTCCCAAATCACAAAGGTTAAACAGATATAACCTTTTTTCTTACAATTTTTTTGTTTAGAGATCCAGTAGCTAAACTTTGAACATCAAACTCTTTTGATACCAACTTTTTTATAATAAAATATGTGGATGGCCCATCGTTATCCACAGTGGTTTGCCTTCCATCTGGAAAAGTGCCCAGAACCCACCATCCTAAGGACATCATGAAAAAAAAGCCTTCTTGGATCACTGAATAAATCAGCAACCCCAATGCCTAAGATAGAGAGCCAGTACCATATCCTTTCAGTTGTCTGTCTACAGCGAGAGAAGTAGTCAGTTGCTGGCTTTAGTGACTTACTATATCTTTATTAAGGACAGGCTAACAACTTAAACAAGAATTTTGCTTATTTTGTCTTATGGTCCTTTCCTATTGTTCAATTGTGTCTGACTCTTTGTGACCCAATTTGGAGTTGTTTTTTTTTTTTAGGTTTTTTGTTTTTTTTTTTTTGCAAGGCAATGGGATTAAGTGGCTTGCCCAAGGCCACACAGCTAGGTAATTATTAAGTGTCTGAGGTCAGATTTGAATTCAGGTACTCCTGACTCCAGGGCCAGTGCTCTATCCACTGCGCCACCTAGCCGCCCCTAGAGTTTTATTAACAAAAAAAAAAAAAAATGGTTACTGCCGTTTCCTTTTCCAATTCATTTTAAAGATGAGGAAACGGAGTTATTACATATCTAGGGACACACAACTAGATTTGAACTCAGAAAGAGTTGTCTTCTTAATTACAAGCCCAAAATGACACTTAGATGCTCAACACAATATCATTTACGGAGTATCATTTATCAAACATGGTTTTCCTGACCCTTTCAATATTCCTGTGAGATACTAAGGGCAGCATATGCTTTGTGGAGGCAGTTAGCTCTTAGTTATTTTTGCAATAATGGCTGGGAGTAGAGCTGATCCAAAATGACAGATTAAAATAAAAACAAAAACAACTCATTACGGTTTGACTCAGAAGAGCAATTCTGTAATTACAGTGGACTCTGGGTGTGTCTGATATTCTGACATTTCAATTGGAAATAATAAAACTGTGTGATGAAGACTCAAGAGCTATCCAGTTTCCTTACCTCAAGAACAGGTCATCTCTTCCCTTCTCTCTATTGCAGCTCTCTCACAATGAGACCTTCACTGGACCTCTAGGGGAGTTTTAGTTCTTGGGTTAGAAAGCATTCTCTGCAGGAAATAAAACAGGAGCAAGTCTTATATAGTGGATGAAGCCAGATCCTGTGAGGGTGAGGAAAGGTCAACAAAAACAGCTTTAAGAGAACCAACTACCCTCAAAGCAATAACGACAGGTCCTCTTCTAGATAGCTAGCTTTGTTGTGGATAACAATAACATGCTTGGGAAGATCCTGGACTTGTTACCTTGCCCAGGAACCACCAAGCATCAGAGGACTCCACCGAAGCATTCTAAAAGATCACATACTTTATAGAAATTGTGACCTTGGAAAACTATGCTTGAAAGAATTTTGAATCTTTGTTAAGAATTCTGGGAAGGGGGCGGCTAGGTGGCGCAGTGGATAGAGCACTGGCCCTGGAGTCAGGAGTACCTGAGTTCAAAACCAGTCTAAGACTAATTACCTAGCTGTGTGGTCTTGGGCAAGCCACTTTAACCCCATTTGCCTTGCCAAAAAAAAAAAAAATTCCAGAAGCAAGAATTTGCTGAGAAATGAGTGAATCCCAGGAAAGGAACCTGCTTTTTTTTCTAGCCAAAAATTGCCATAGTAATGGTGTGACAGTATCATTGTTCTTATCTTCAACTGAGCCCTTTCAATGATATAAATAGGAAGGGTCACCCTCCAAAATTGAACAGGGAGAAGAAGGAGGATTTGATCCCCTCATAGACCATTTAGAAGGATGTAGAACTTCTAGTTACCCAACCCTAAGCATGCTCCCCAACTAATAGTCCCTTCCCTCATCCTAATCTGGAGTCCATTTGACTTCTATTTCCATGGGAGCTCTCAGCACCTATTTCTCTCTGCAAGACTCAAGTGTTTGCCCTTTTTGTTAGAAAGCTTCATCATATGTCCCATGACCAATGGTTAGTCTCTGTTCAGACACTTAGGTCTTTCAATGTTGTTTTTCTTTAGTTTTGTTGTCCTTGAATAAATTATTCTGGATCTGCTCTCTTCATTCTGTATTAGTTCACATCCGGGATTCTCTGAAATCCTCTCTTCTGTCATATTCTTAAGTGATAATAATATTCAATTATCATATATATATAAAACAATTAGATTAATCATTTCCCAATTGATGGGATCTCCTTAAATTATATTTCTTTGCTTTTCATTTTTCCACCTTTTAATCAAGAATTTTGTTTGCTTGGGGCAGCTAGGTGGCACAGCGGATAGAGCACCAGCCCTGGAGTCAGGAGTGCCTGAGTTCGAGTCTGGCCTCGGATACGTAATAATTACCTAGCTGTGTGGCCTTGGGCAAGCCACTTAACCCCATTGCTTTGCAAAAAACCTTAAAAAAAAAGAATTTTGTTTGCTTTTGACCATTCCCTCCTTCATATTTATTATTCAGTCATTTTGGTTGTGTCCATCTCTTCTTGTCTCCATTTGTATTTTTTTTTGGCAAAGATTCTAGAGTGGTATACCATTTGCTTCTCCAGTCTATTTTACAGATGAAGCAAGACTTCTTGAACTTATGCAGGTCTTTCAGATTCCAGGAAAGGTGCTCTATCCATTTCACCACCTAGCTCATATTATCCTTCTCTCAATTGCCCCTCAAGACATCCTCAAATGTTTTCCTGTTGAGTTACTGTGTTTCTACAACAAGCTATTTGTGTATAGGTATGTATGTGTGTATGTGTCCAACCCTGCTTTGTCTCTTTTAAATCAGGGTTTTCATCAGATACCTACCCCTGTCATCCTTTCTCCCTGTTTGTATTATCATCTCAAAATCAAATGAGATATAATTTGTAGAGTACTCAGAACAGTACATAGTGCATAGTAGGCATTGTATTAATACTGGCTATCATCATCATCATCATCTTCATCATCATATTTCAATTATGAAAAATAACAAGTTCCATTCTTTTCTTCCTCTTTTCCATACAAGTGTATTTCTCCTTTAAACCTTTCTTTTATTTGACCTCTTAAAATCTTCAGGACAGAAGCAATTCTCTTTCTGTCCAAGGTACCTTCTCCACCCTTTCTCCTCTTCCCCATACCTTTTTCATCTTCCTTTTTAGTACCACTATCCAGACTTTCAAATTTAAACTCAGTCACTTATAGGCTCTGTGTCCCTGGTCAAGTTACTTAAATCTGTTTGTCTCTGTTTCCTTGCCTGTAAAATGAACTGGAGAAGGAAATGAAAAACCTCTCTGCCAAGAGAACCCCAAATGGAGTCACAAAGAGTCTGAAACAACTGAACAACAACTTCCCTCATTAGAGTATAAGCTCTTTGGGGCAGGAACTATCTTTCTTGTATTTGAAAAATATGATAGCATCTTTTTATTGTCCAGGAGCTCTATTTTTCTTATTTAACTTCAATACTCTTTGAAGACATTAAGGTTGTAAAGAGACATTTATTTCTCATTAGATATTCGAACTGTTTCATCATATATCTTCTGATGACTTGATTAAGTTTATATTTCTAGGTTTCTCCTTAGTCTTGTGTTTGCATTTTAAGGTTTCTTACTTTGCTCTAGTCTTTTCATTAGAATTGCTTGAGAGTCTTTTGTTTCATTAAAAATCCTTCCTTTCCTTGTAATATTATACTCAACTTTATAGAGTAAATTGCAAATCTTTCTCTTTTATTTTTTTTGGAATATTATATTCATAGATCTTTTTTTATTTAAATTTGAAGTTGTCAAGTTTTAATTTATGGTATTTTGTTTATGGTTCCTTAGAATCTGATCTGCTTCCTTCTAAATGTTCGCAATATTTTTTCTTTGACTTGGAATCTCTACATTTTTTCCTACAACCTTCAGGAATTTTTCCTTTTGGGGATGGATTCTTTCCATATCTTCTTTGCTTTGTAGTTCAATAGATATGGGCAGTTTTCATTCATGATTCCTTAAAATATAGTATCTGTGATTTTTTTAAATCATGGTTTTCAGCGAGCCCTTTGATTCCTAAATTAGCTCTCCTTGCTCTGTTTTCCAGGTTGGTCATTTTAGATTTCAGAAAGAATTTTCTAAAGATTTCCTTTACCTAGTTTTTGGATTTTATTCTAATACTTCTGGTTGTCTAATGGAGTTATTGATTTCTATTTGGTCTATTCGAGTTTTCAGGGAAGAAGTCTGTTACTTGGATAAGGTTCAGTATTTTCTCTTTTAAGCTATTTATTTTTCCTTCAGTTCTTTCCTTCTGATCTTTTATTTCATGTTTTGTATCTTTATTCCTTGTAAGTATTCACATAAACTTATAGAAAATCCATTTTTTCCTTTGAATCTCTACTTGCATTAGTTAAGTTTACTTTTCTTTTAGTAGAACCTCTAATCTAAAATAATTTTATAATATTGTTTGGTGCGATCTTTGGTTTATTTATCTATTTTAAGTTGCCAAATTGGACCTTGATACCATGGTCAGGTTCTATTCTTTGCTGTGTTTTGGGGTGGAGGTAGTTAGTTCTATTTGGCTTTGTCTGTGTCCTCTGAGATTTTGAGTTGACTTCTACCTTCCACCCTGGAAGCCCCACTGGATCTTTGAGATTGGATCCCATTACAGAATGTCAGGACAAAGAACTAGGGATTTCAGAGTCCTTGAGCATCTGGACTGTCCCACTCCGAGCATGGCTATCCCCCATTTGAAGGTCCCCATCTTGGAGCTTTCTGATCATGTAAAGGTTTCTGACGTCCTTGGAGTTTTCTGGGTTTGGAGAAGGGGAATCTCTGCTCTTACCACTTCCAGAGATGAGCTACAAAAGTCTGTGCCCATTATGGTCACACAGAGAAGCTGTTGACTTCTGTGCTAATATACTTGCTAATGATTTTTTTTTGGCATTTTGAGGGGTAGAAGTCATTTTCTATTGCTTCTCATTAGATTTTTGTATCATGATACAAATTTCAGGTTTTCCTGTAGAAGATGATACAGAATTTTGGTGTCTGCCTCCATTCAAGAAGTAATCTTGGCCTAAAGACTCCTCTAGTTCTTTTCCACTGTTTGTGCAGTTCACATAGAGAACCATGTTCCCCATTCTAATGATGAAATCATCTTTTTCTCTCCATTCCGGTCTTCCCAAGAAATACATTGCTTTAAAAAAAAAATGGAGCTGCCATTCCTATGGAATGACTTCCGTTTCTCCATCTTGGAGCCTCATCTCATCAATTTGGAGATACAGGTAAATATTTTCCAACTGTTTCCAAAATCATATCCCTTCCAAATTGTTCTTGGGAAACAGAGGACCCAGAGAGGTTAAGTGACCTTTTATCTAGACTCTCATAGTGAGGAAGCCAAGGATAAATAAATAATCCCAGTAGCTTGATGGCACCACTGATGTCAAAGTGGTACAAAAATCACACTTTATTTCCTTCTTTTGGATTTTTCTGTCATGCCCCCAAGAACCTCATCATCCTATAAGATTGTATCAACCCTTTCTCAATGAGGAGGATTGGGGGTGGGAGGAAGGAAGAAAATTCAGAGCTCAAGGCTTTAAAAGTGAATGTTGAAACTTGTTTTTTGCATGTAACCAGAGAAAAATAAAATATTAAAAAAAGGATTGCATCAGCCTTGCATCATTTGTGTGCTCTGCTCCTCAGATTGGAAGCTCCTTCCCAAACCTCCATTTAAGGAAAATGCCTATACTAACTAGTTACCTGTTCATTTTCCACTATATCTTCATGACTTTTTCCTACTCTGGATACCTCCTACTCCCTCCCCCTTTTCTCATTTCTTTTCTGTATTGTTTTCCCCCATTCCATTGTAAGCTTCTTGAGGGCAGGGACTACCTTTTTTTTTTCCAGTTTAGGTCCCCAACACTTGAGCACAGTGTCTGATCCATAGTAGGTGATTAAAAAATGTTTATCAACTGACAGTTGACAACTTTTGCTTATGAAGAAGAGGGAACTAGGTTAAAGGCATGGATTCAAATACTGCCTTGGATATTTATTAGTTATATGAACCAGGGAAAAAAACTAATTTCTTTTCTTCTCAATTTCTTCATCTCTAAAATGGGTAGGGTCTTAGATTCAATGACTTTTAAGGTCCTTTCCAACTCTAACTCTATGATCCCTTGAATTAGGAGAGTGTCACCCTTCTCTTCATAAATGTTTAGAATCACATGGGATCAAATAGTTAACTTCTTAGATACCAGTGAGAGCATCAAAAAATCCTTTATGAAGGGAATCTCTCTGAGCAATGGCAGGCAGTCTGGCCTTTTGTCTACTGGACAGATTGCATTACATTATCACAGCAATAATTAGTCTAAAAAATGTCATTTCTGTGCCAGTGGTGAAAGGAACCTGTCTGGGTGTCAATATAAATAGACATCGGCATACTCTGTGGGAAGTTGAAAATATCTCTGAGATTGTGGGTGTTATGTTGGCAAAATAAAGATAGTGAGTAAGCACATATGCTGTTGCAATAAGCCACAGGCTGCCAGAAACCAGAGCGCAGGGGACAGAAGTGGGTACAGGGGGTTTATGAATCAAACATTTGCTTACTGTGAGCTGCAAATACCTGAAATGTGTCTATGCACTAGGCTTGGGCCTAGTTTTTATCCTGGAATAGGGTGTGTAGGAAGGAAAATGTGTTCTCCAAGAAGGTATATGAAAACAGTACCCTTCATAAGTAACCTGCTTAAATTAAATTAAATAAACTAAATTAATTAAAGAAATAATAGAATTGATCTTAGAATGTAGGGTTGCAGGGGCAGCTAGGTGGCGCAGTGGATAGAGCACTGCCCCTAGAGTTAGGAGGACCTGAGTTCAAATGTGACCTCAGACATTTAATTCCTACCTAGCTGTAAGTCATTTAACCCCACTACCTTACAAAAACTAAAAAAATAAAGAATGTAGGGTTGCATTTTAAAGTGACATGTTTGGAAACTGAGATGATATCAGGTAGCCTAAATATTCTCTAGCACTTTTTTTAAAATAGTGGGGGTTTTACTTTTAAATGTCTACCTTCCATCCAACCACCACTAAAAAGAGGAAAAACACAACCATTATAACAAGTATGATTAGTCAAAGAAAATTCTAATGTTGTCCACATCCAAAAATGTATTTCTCATTCTGCATCTCTCTTTCAGGAGTTGAGTAGTGTACATTATTATCAGGTCCCTGGAACTGGCCTTAGTCCCTAGGATCAGATGTTCCTAGGTTCCTATGTCTTTCAAAGTAGTTTGTCATGACAATGTTGTTATGGTAGAAATAATTCTCCTGGTTCTCCTTAGTTTACTGGACATTGGCTCTATAAGTCTTCCTAGGTTTCTCATATTCATATGCCATAATTTTTTTCAGCCACTCTCCAAATGATAAATGGAGTCATAGGATAAAAGCAGGCAGTTTTCAAAGGAAGAAATTTAGGCTATTAACAACTATATGGGGAAAATGTTTAATATCTCTAATAATCAACAAAGCATCTTTGATATTACACCTCACATTGAATGGATGATAAAGTTGACCCAAAAAAAGGAAAGTGACTAATGTTGAAAGGGCACTGTAAATAAATATTTGTATACATGTGGGGGTAATGTGTTGTTGGTAGAATTATGAATTGGTTCAGCCATTATGAAAAGCAATTTAAAACTATGCTTTCTCTCTTTCCATATATAAATATTAAATATTAAATATATATACATATATTTACATGTGTGTATATTTGGAAGGAATAATGAGTTATTGGTAGATTTACCATTTCATATACAATCATCTTTTTTTATTTTACTGTGTGGTGGAAATGCTTTTTCCATTCTGTGAACTGAAAATAAAATAAATTTTAAAAAATAAACTCCAAAAGTTATTATTAAATTGTGAATAATGTTTTGACTCAGTGATACCAATACTATGCCTAAACCCTAAAGAGATCAAAGAAAGAGGAAAGAGCACCATACGTACACAAATATTTGTTAGTAGATATTTAATAGTAACTCTTTTGATAGTGCCAAAGAATTAGATGGGTGATCATTGACTGAGGAAGGGTTGAACAAATTATAGTATATGAATCCCTGACATTTTTATATGAGTATTTCCAATGGAATTTAAAATATATATATATATATATATATACATATATATATTAAAACATTCTTCTTCCTTTCTAATCTCAAGAAGTACATTGAATAATAATTTATGGCTATCACAGGAACATTTTTGTATGGTAGTGAAGACCTGGAAACAAAGTAGATATCTGGGGAAGCAGCATGTACAGTAGAAACTGCGCTGACTCTACTTTCAGAAGATCTGGGTTTAAATTCTACCTATTACCACCTCTGTAATCTTGAGCAATTAACCACTGAACATCAGTATTCTCATCTATAAAATTGTTGAAGTGAGACCTCTGTGGTCCCTTTTAGTTCTTTATGATCATATTTCCTTCTCCAGCTCATTTAACAGATGAGGAAACTGAGGCAAACAGGGTGAAGTGACTTGCCCAAGGTCACATAGATAGTAAATGTCTGAGGTCAGATTTAAATTTGGTCTTCCTGACCCTGCTCTTTATCCATTTCATCACCTAGATGCCCATTAATCATTTCCTAATTCTTTGATTAGAATGTGTTTGAGGCTGCCCCCAAGAAGAATTGGGTGATTTAGATTCTTAGCTGAACCCTTGTTGGAAGAGTCATCTCTTTACTTTTGTCAGGAAAAGGAGATTCATTGAAGATTTTGCTTGGTACTGTCTACTTTTAGAAGAGATATTTTAGGGGATGTTGCAGCAATGTGTATTCAGAGGACTTTTCTCCTTTCTCAGTTCCTATAAGAAGGAGCTAATGGCTGCCTTGGGGCAAAAACAAATGGGAGTGAAATGTGCTCTAGAGAATAATCCCTGGAAGACTTTTTGCTTTGAATGTTTGTCCTTTGTCCTTGAAGAGGGCCATGACTTTAGGAAGGAAATGAAGTGAATTGTCAAATACAAAGACTGAATTTCTTGACCCAATAGATAGCAACACTCTGGGTGGTGGTAGTAGAGTATCCTTGAAGATCCTTTGACCCTAGAAATTATTTGGGCAGTTTCGGTCTCATGAGAAAGAAGTCAGCTATCTGACAACTCCAAAGTAAGTTTCTTTTTTAAGGAAGTCCAAACCTGAGTGGTGATATGAATCTGTGCAAGTTTCTGAGGGAAGTTTCTGGTACCCCCGACTCCCCAATTTCATTTCTGTCTGAGGGGAGTCCCTACTAAGGAATATGATTAAGTCTGAGGAATTCTAGGGCTCTGTGAAGAATGAAATCCATCGAAGAGAGAAGAGAATTGGGAGAATTGTGTTGATTTTTCATGGGCTATTAAGAATCCCTTTATGAGTTTTCTGCATCTATTTATGGACTCCCCAGAGTCTTGCTAGTTCCATGTGTTTTCTGAAAGGTCAAATAAAGACTGTTCTGTATCCAATACTACTGTTGCCTTGAAGGCTGTGTGGGAGCCGGACTGTGCTAAACCCTTTGGAAATATTATCTTAGCTGATTCTCAGACAGCCCTGGGAGAGAGGTAAATTAGGGGTAAAGACCAACATTTTGCAGCAGGAAAAAGACACAGATAGTGTCTCTTAAGTAACTAGCTTAAGTTCAACACAACTAGTAAGGATTGGAAGCCAGATCTGAACCCTGACTCCAAGCTTGGTACTCTAGCCATTATACCACTTAGCTGCCAGGATACTCTGGGACCAATATTTGTGGAGTCGTAGGTAGGAATTGTATTTGTAGATTTTCCCAGAATAAATTCTGGTACTCTTACCACGAAACCACATTGCCTCTGAGCAAAGTCACTGAACAAACAAGAGTGCTTTTCTTCCTGTCCTTAACATTCTCCTGAAGTTCCCACATGGTTGTGATTCAGAATGGACCAGTATCACCCTCCTCCTTTCCAATGGAGCTTGACAGTATATGCAATATATTGTACCCATAGTCTCCAACTTCTGCAGAAAAGGGAAGAAAATCTATTTTTAATCCCTTCTTTGGGAATAAGTTTCATCCTTTTAATGACACAGAGGTCCAGAGTTTTGGCAGAGGGAGAATGGCTGTCATGAAGTCAGTAAGATCTGTACTAATGTCCCTTCTCAGACAACATATTAGTTTTGTGACCCTGAGCAAGTCACTTTTGAAGGACTGAGGTTGCATCTGCAATGATAAAAGGATTTCCTCATAGACAGTTGCTTCCTATACTCAATGAAATTTTGTCCATTTTGTTGGGTTTTTTTCCCTAAAATAAAAATTTCTGGGTGAAGATAATGAGCCAAAGATATCTTTGCACCGACCAAATCCAGTTTTGGGAATGGTCCATAAAACCAGTGGTGGGCCAGAGCCACAAGTCAACAAGCTCTTATTATGTGACAAACACTTTGCTAAGCTCTGGAAATATAAATATAAACAGAAAGAAAGACAGTCTCTGCCCTCCAGAAGCTTACATTCTAATGGGAGTAGATAAAACAGAAAAGGAGCTACACAGGGGCTGGGAGAGATGAAGATATCCATGCAGTCATTGCAGAGAACATCTATGCATGTCAGGAGTACAGCCTGGAAAGGAAGAAAGACATGGGTGGTCTGGATCTCCTTATAGTAGAGGTTCTGTGAAAAACTAGCCAGTAAGAGGGAGAGGCCATAGGGGCAGATGGTCTTCCCATGTAAAGTCCATGGGTGGAGTAAATTTCCAGGGGGAGAAGATGTTTTAGGACCTGGTAAAGAAAGTTTGGGAGAGATGTGTTATGGAGGCCATAGGTTACATAATCTGAACATAAGGTTAAAGGATTTTTTTCTTCATGCTATTGGGAAAGGAGTTTTTTGGTGGTAGGTTGTTTTTTAATTTTTCACCAAACTGAGTATGCAGCATCTCTAGATGTTTGAAAGTGATGATCTTCAATGCTGTTTCTTCAGGATAAGGATAGGTCAAAACCTAGTGGCCTTAGACTGTCTTGTAGATGCCCATTCTTCCCTACACCAGCACCCTGCATCCGCTCTGGTATTTCTTGGTCAAGTCTCAGAGGGTTCCCTAGGTGTCCAAGCACTCTCCCTTGAAAACGACCCTAGCTTTGCATATGCCTCTGACTGGCTGGCCCTTGAGCCTCCCTCCTGTGGATGCTGGCTCTGGGTCAGCTGCTGGGGAGTGTGTTCCTCCTCCTGGCCCCTCCATCATGCAGACCCTTTACATCATCTACAATCTGCACTGATCTCACCCTGGGGGGGTTTCAATTCGCTTAGCAACTCCTGGTCAACAGTTCAGCGACTAATTTCCAAGTACTCCTTTTCCCAGGTATCTCTCTCTGGGGATCTAAAAAGGCTCCTGGGTTTCAGACAGCTCATATAATGTAGTTACTGCATCTTTTTAAAATTTTTTATGAGCATTAATTTTCTCTTCCTCCTACCTCCTCCCACATTGGAAAAAAAAACGAAAGAAAACAGAATAACAAAATCCTTGTAACAAATTGCATCATTTTTTTTTTCTTTCTGACTTCCCCCAGTGTTTATTTTTCTCTCTGGGGAGTCATAGGATTAGAGGTCCATAGAATTAACACTGGACTAGAAGGACCTCAGAAGTCACTTATTGTACTCTCTCCTCCCCATTCCCCCTTTCCCATGATTAAAGTTGAGGAAATTGAGATCCAAAGATGGCCTTGCCCAAGCACGCAAAGTTATTCATTGTTAAAGACTTTGGGATTTGAATTCAAGTCCTCTGACTCCATGAGCAACTAGGTGATACAGTAGAATTAGAAAGACTCATCCTCATGAGTTTAAATCCAATCTCAGATACTTATTAACTCTATGACCTGGGGTAAGTCACTTAACTGCCTCAGTTTCCTCTTCTGTAAAATGAACTGCAGAAGGAAATAGCAAACCACTCCAGTATTTTTGCCAAGAAAACCCCAAATAAGGTCACAAAGAGTTGTACACAACACAACAACCAAATAAAATTATTTCTATTTTACATACAACATTAGCTCTTGGTTTCAAAAATAGGTATAGAAGAGTCTAAAGGCTTTTAGGATTTTTAACATAAGCGCTAATTTTTATCAATGGTTTTTACCCCCTTCAGCAACTACCAATATATGGACTGTTCTAATATGTCAAAGAGAGTATGCTACATTAGGACCAAGATTGCTTATAATGATTCATCAGCATTAACTATCTTTTAGTGCTTTATCATTTATGTTATTAAAGTCATGGTGCATATTGTCTAAGACAGAATTTTATAAAGCAATGTTATCCCTGAAAATGGAAGAGCCCTAGGTGTTTATCACATGGGTCCTTAGCTAAGGATTCTGAAAGAATCAATACAAAGATACCAGTGTGATCCCATTTATATTTGGTTTTGGAAGAACAAGTATAATGGGCTGCCTTCAGGAGGTAGTGGGTCATTTCCTTTCCATCCTTCCCCAAATTCCTCTGGTAATTTTCACATGGAGGAAAATGATCAATTAATCCTTGATGATGTAAAGAAGATCCTTAGAGAAGATCCATGCCATTTCCTTCTACGGTTCATTTTACAGAGGAGGAAACTGAGGCAGTTAAGTGATTTACCCCAGGTCATAGAGGTAATAAGTATCTGTCCAATGCTGAGAATTTATGATTCTAGTTTTTACCTGTTCCCCAACACACATTGTGGTCATCTTGTTATCAGTTGGTGTAGATTCAGTAGATGCAAACTAAAGTTAATATAGGTCTATAGATGAATAGATTGAACCACTAGTTCAATTTCTGTCTTATGAGAAAACTTTATTCAAGTGTAGCGATTGGGAGAAAATGTTATTGTATTGTTTGACCCTACCCTCTCTTGTTGGAAAACTGGACCACTCTTCCTGTTGTTTAGAGATTCTTAACTAAGGGTTTCTGCCAACCAGAAACTTGGTCAGAGCCAAAGGTTGATGCAAGGAGTTCTGTCACAGTTGTACATCTCAAGCAACCTAAATGTCTTATCTGAAAACTGGATCCATACTGATTAATCAGTTATTGGTTCTTTGATTTTTACAAATACTTGGAAGGAAGTGAGCTACTTCTTTTTCTGAATTCAGAGAATTGTATATGTTTGTTCCCCTTCCCAACTTAGAAAGTCCCTTATCTTTCACCTAACTAGAAATCAGATTATCTAATGTTGTATTAGTGACTTTTAATTAATTGCTCTTATTTGACTGTTTAAAATGTTTAATAGTCTGTCTCCTCTTATATTTTCGGTTCATCCTAAGCTGAGGAAGGTGCCTGGTTCCAATTTCTTAGGCAATTGGCATTCATTGTTTAATAATTTGATACACCTCCGGAGGTCTAACTTTTGTTTCCTAAATCATTTCATCTTTCATCCACAAGTTTCTCTTCAAATCTTCCATGATTGTTCTTAATTCTATTCTCTCAGCTGAAAGATATTTATTCTTTACCCAAAGTACTGAGTACTGAGGGACTCTCATGCTTTACCAAAAAATGAGACTATTTGTTTCTTCCTTATCTCCTATTTTTCAAATGCCTTTTGCCACTATCTTCTCCTTCACCCCTAGATCATACAATGAAGTGACTTTACTGCTTATCAAAGCTTACTCTTCTTTCTGATCAAGTGATTACATTTCATTTCATCTCATTATTTTCAATATTTCTTTGTCTGTTGACTGCCTGCAAACATGCCCATGTCTTCTCCATCATGAAAAATCCCTTTCTAGATCCTTCTATTCTCACTATTATCCTTTGTGTTAAGCTCCATGGAAAGGTTTAAACTAGGGTCATCTACAATAGGTTTTCTACTTTCTCTCCTCTGACTCTCTTCTTAACCCCTTATAATCTGACTTCTGACCTTATCATTCCACCCAAATCATTTTCTCCAAAGTTACTATGATCTCCAGTTGTCAAATCCAAAATGCTTTGTTATTCAAAGCCTCCTTCCTATTCCAAAGCTCCTTCCTACTTTCCAGTCTTCTTACTCTCCCAAAGTATTATTTGATCCACTGACACTGGCCTTCTTAACGCTGATGGAACAAGACACTCTATCTCTCTGCTCTGAGCTTTTTCTCTGACTGTCCCCAGAGAACAACTCCCTTTTCTCCACTCTGACTAACTGACCTTCTTGGTTTTCCTTTAAGTTCCAACTAAGATACCATCTTTCCCTGGAAGCTTTCTCAACCCCTTTTTATTCTAGTGCCTTCCCTCTGTAATTATTTCCTATTTATCCTGTGTAGAGTTTGTTGAGTATATCTTTGCTTGTATGTTATCTCCCCTATTAGATTGTGAACTTCTTGTGTGCAGGAACTATCTTTTGCCTCTTTTGTATCCCCAATGCCTGATAAATTAAAGGTTCTTAATGAATCTCTATTAATTTATTAAAATTTGAATCAGCTCTCAACTACAGTCTTTGCATTAAGCCACAAGCTTCCAGATCACATCATTGAAATGGGAATGAACATGAATACCTTTTTTATTGTCTATAATATTAGCCTGTTACATGTCTATAAATCACAGTATTCCACAGTTCCTAAAGCATATAAATTGCAATAACCTACTATAGCATATTTCAAGCAAGGAGTTATAAACAAAAAGCAGAATCACACATCATCCATTATATGTAAGACTGTAAAAGAATGTGCACCATTTATGTAAAAATGAGTGATAAACTTTGAGAGCTTTGATTATAAAATGTCAGTCCATGCAATGACCAGTCATAACTTTGGTCATTTCCAGCTTCCTAATTCATCTCTGGCCCCCAGATGGCTCTAGGAGAAAGTGATGCTGGTGATTTAGCTCAGCATCCCCTCACTCAATTCCAATTCATGTGCTTGTCATGGCATCACCTTCCTGATGTCATGGTCTTCTTCAAGAACAAAGGACAAAAACCAAACAATACTGATAATAAAGCATGCTTCCCATTTCTCAACAGAAAACTAGGTGATATATCGGAAAGGTAGGTGAGGGAGGAAAGATTTAGAAGACATCCGTTTTCAGATATGGTCAATGTGTGAATTTGTTTCACTTGATTATACTTTTTAATTACAAGGGAAGTCTTCTATGGGAGTGGAGGAAGGAATGAGAAGAGAGGAGGAAGTTGATGGAGAGAGAAATGGATGGAAAAAGAGAAGAAATGAAAGAAGTATTCATGAAGATTTAAAAATATACCAAGAGAGAAAGAAGTTCATAAATGAATATCGACAAACAAATTATATATAGTGGGAGTTCACTATTTCATATGCAATCCTCCTTTCTGCTCTTCTTTGTATGTTTAAATGTTTGTTAAGTTCAAATCTAAAAGCAAAAAAGAATGATAACAGATGGATAATCTAAGTGCTGCAATGGTATCACAGAATAGGTTCAAATACCTAAAGAAAAGTATATAATATTTTGGATAAAGACTCTGAAAAATTTAGGGAAGAACATAAACAAGGATTGCACTGCATGAGAAGGCATCAATAGCATAAGATGACACTACCTTATAGGTTACTCAAGAGATCATCTTGGCAAATCCTCTACTTTCCAAGTAAGGAAACTGAGATCTAAGAATATTAGTATCTAACCTAAGATCAAAAAATAAAATTATTAGATGTATGATTTGATCCAGGTCCTCTGATTCCAGAGTCAATTAATTTTCTTTCTACTCCACCATTATCTACAAAAAAATAGTTGCCTTCTAAAGTGCAGAACGGGGAGGAAGACAATTTAAAACTTAAAATGTAACAAAAAATTAATTTAATTTTTAAAAAACTTTTAAAAACCATCCTATTTTTTCAAATGAGGAAGCTGAAGGAAGATAAAAGGATTTGCCCAAGTGAGCTAAGTAGTTAGGAGAACTGTAACCTGAACTCAGGTTCTTGACTCCAAAATCAATGTTCTTTTTATTGTGTCACTCTATTTCAAACAAATTCTGGTGAATCTCTCAGTACTAATTTTGAAAGAACCAAATACAAATGAGAAGAAGATGGAATTTACAATATTATCTCAATTGTTTGGAAAAACCATTGCAAGGCAAGATTCAAGAGGAATTGTGACCTGGAGTTGTAATTACACAAGACAAACATCCTTGACAGAAGGAAAACAAAACCACAAAGTTTATTGACAAGGAAATGTACTGGGAATTTGCTTCCTGAGACTGAACACAGCCAAGTGTCATGATTTTAATCAATAGTTTATTTCATGTGCTCTGATTTCTCATTGGCTAGATAACAATCAATGCTATCTGTATTTGTTATTTGTATTCACAAGTTTAATTTGATTACAGAACTAAAAAAAATAAGTTTTTTGATGGACGAATTTTAAAAAAGAATTGTTGATAAATCCAAATGACTGAGATATTGAATAAACATATCAAAAGAAATATACTGTTCTACACATTCATAGGACTTAGAATTGGAAGGGACCTTAGAGGACCTTTAGTCCAAACTACTCATTTTGAACTTTAGGGTCAAGTACCCAATCTTATCCACACTGGTTGTGGCACCCCAAGTAAATCATTTAACCTCTAGGGTGCTCTAGGCAGCTCTTTAAGAACTTTAAGAACTTTGCTACCCTATATTGGTAGAAGGAGTTTCCTCATTCAGAAGTTCCGTGTATAAATAAAATCATAGTGTCATCCCTATCCTGAGACAGCTGGTGGGTCAGTGAATGGCCTTGAAGATTTGAGTTTAGCCACCTATTTTCTGGGCAAGTCATTTAATCTCATTTGTCTCAGTGTTCTCAGCTATTAAAAATGAGAATAACAGTAGCTCCCATCTCTCAGGATTGTGGTGAGGACTAAATGAGATGATAACTGTTTAAAAAAATGTTTAGCATAGTATCTGACCTAAAGCTGGTGCTATGGAAGTTTTCAGAGTAAAAATGAATCCTATAAAGGTGAATTGAAAGTATAAGAGTCATAAGTCACAAAGTCAAGATAAGAACCCAGGGTTGCTGACTTCAAATCTCTCCATATTTCTGATTCCAGTGCTCATTACTTTCTGCTTCTTGCATCTCCCTTAGATGAAATCTTATCTTGAAGATTTGCAGATGATGGACCATGCTATAAAAATTTGATTTGGTCTTTAATATACTTTTGCATTTGCTGTTATGACTGCTAGTCCTAGGTAACTATCCATCTAGTCCTAGGTAACTCACATACTATAAATACCAGAGCTCCTGGAACACAGTGAAGTTCTTAGATTCATATCTCTTCCTTCTGCTAAGAAAGAAGCATGCATTAGTTCCCTAGAGGGTCCTGGTTTTGGGTCTCAGCAGGCTACTTTCTGCTGACTTGTCTTTTTGGAAGCCTTGATTACTCCTCAAGGCTTGCTCACTGCTAGTGGTTTAGGAAAATGGTGCTCAAGGGTAAGTACAGATGTGAGAGATATTCCTCTTATACTTGGTCATTCATTCATCCTCCTCCATCAAGAACCACAACTCCTAAGGCAGTTAACTGGAAATCTAATTACATGTTGTTTCTTCCCCCCAGAAAATCCCATTTGTAGACCCCTTAGCTGTAGTCACATTTCTAATTCACATGATTCACCATTGGCCCCATGAACTACCTAGATGAACAGGTTCATTTTCTTAGCATCTAAATCTTAGCATAGGAAAATGGTTACCGATTTGTATGTGAGTTCTCTTTGTAGGGGTGTCATGGTGTTGTTTTTACCCCACCTCTCTAAAGTTCCTATAATGACTAGCCCACTTCCAACCCTCCTTTACTTGCCTGAAGCACACATCTCTCTGAATATCCAGTCTCTGAGATGACTGTCTTCCAGATATGCCTATTATATATGCATTACTCAAAACTTTCCTAGGATTATAGTAAGATAAAGAAAAGGCTTTAGTAATACTAAATACATCACTTTCTTTTAAAAATATTTTATTGATTTTTTTTGTTTTTAAAAACACTTTAGGAGGTAAAGTTGTGCAGTGAAAAGGATGCTGGCCCTAGAATCAGAGAATGTAGGTATAAGTTCCACCACTGTCTTGTGACCTTATGCATATTTACACTCCTTGTGCCTCAGGTTTCTCTTCTGGAAAAACAAGTATGTGGGACTAGACTCCCTCTGAGGGCTCTCCCAAAGATACTTTATTCTATGAACCTTCCTTTCCTATCACTTTTCTTCTCTTCACTCAAAGAGCCATCCCTTACCAATACTACTTCAAGAACATTGTATTATTGTAACGACTGGAAAAAGTAGAAAAGAGTCAAAAGGACTCACGTTTTCTGTGGACAGAAAGGAATCTAAGTTCAATGCCTTCCAGACCTCTGACAAGTCAGTAAGGGGATGTTACATACTAAAGAACCGAAAAAGATGACATTCAAACGTCTTTTTAAGTTTCTCCAAGGTCTTTCCAGGGGACTTACTTAGACTTGCATCATTAAATTCACTTCAGACTCAGATCAACTTAAAAAATCTCTCCCCCTCATCTGCAATATTTTCATAGCTAATTTGCAACATCTGCCTAAATAAACAAAACAAACTTGAAAAATCAAAACATAAAACCATGAGTCTGGTAGATGTAATAAACAAATCAACCCCAGATGGGGCACATGTGGCTGTGGAACTGCAGTGATTTGATTGCACACAGTTTGACAAAGGCAGCACTATTTAAAGTCCAGTGAAAGCTTCAACATGAAAGTGTTCCTATTATGACTCAAAAAATGGAATCACAAACTCTCCCCTTTGGATGGGATCTTAGAAAACATCAGGTACCAGATCAGTCCCTCTCTAAATGAGAATCCCTTATATAACATGTTCAACAAGCATCCATCAGATTTAGGGGAACTTTCCAAAGCAGACCAAACTGTTTGGAAAATTATGTCTTACCTCAAGACTCAGTTTATCTTGGGGAAGCTAGGTGGCTCAATCGATAGAGCACCAGCCCTGGAGTCAGGATGACCTGAATTCAAATCTGGACTCAAACACTTAATATTTACCTAGCTGTGTGACCTTGGGCAAGCCACTTAACCCCATTGCCTTGCAAAAAAAAAACCCCAAGACTTAGTTTATCTCTTTGTCACTTCAGCCTATTGTTTCCAGTTCTCTCCTCTTGGAGTTGGACATCCATTCAAATACTTTTCCCTACACAATCTTCTCTTCTCTAGGCTAACTGTCCTTCATTCCTGAAAGAGACCCTAATATAGTTATCATCAGCAGGTTCACCCTCTCCTGGATAACTTCCATTTTCTCAGTGTCTTTCTTAAAATGTGATGTTGAGAATTAAACCCAATACCAGATATAATCTGACCATGGCAGGGTACAGAAGACTATCACCTCCCTTGTCTTGAACCTTATGATATTCTTAATGCAGTCTCACATCATATTAGGTTGTTGCTGTTTGTTTTTGTTTTCTTTCCCACAATACTAAAATGTTGATTCACTGAACTTGCAGTACATTAAAACTTCCAGATTTTTTTTCAGATGAACTGTTTTCTAGCCACACCTCCATCTTGCATTATGTTTTCAATTTGGGGTTTCTTTCATGAGGTGATTGCTGGATTCTTTCTATTTTTACTTGAGTCTCTGATTCTAAAAGATTCTTTTATAGATTCTTGAAATATGACATCTGGGCTTTTATTTGGTCATGATTTTCAGGACATCCAATGATTCTTTAATTATTTCTCCTTAACCTGTTTTCTAGTTTTGAATAATAGATACATGAATTATCTCCTATTTTTTAAAACAATATTTTGACTTTGTTCTAATATTTATAGTTGTCTCATGATGTCATTGAATTGTTGACTCCATTCAGTTTTGCCCACTACTTAGTAAGGTTTTCTATCTTGTGTTAGATAATTGTTTTTCTCTCAATTTTTTTCCTCCTAAGCTCTTGTTTTACTCATAATTTCATTTTAATGAGTTTTTAAAAGTCTTGCTTCATTTCCTCCAACCTTTCTTACAGTAATCACTGAACTGACTGAAGCAGCCCAGTGGTTTTGAATTCTTCAAAAAAGGAGAGTCATTTGAAATGCTTATCACCACAATGGTTTATTAAACTTTCAGGGAAAGTTAAAGGACTGGGCAGACCTGTCCAGTGGGATTCACACACACACACACACACACACACACGCACACGCACACGCACACGCACACGCACACGCACACATGCACGCACGCACACTTGCTTATACTAGCAGTAATCAAGGGAAGGGGTCATGATAGTGGTCCCTGTTGGAGGACAGAGAGAACTCATTCTCACCAAGACACAAGAAGTATTGTGAGTGTTGGTCCATTGTTGGGTTGAAAGCGGCACTTGGATTTTGGAGCCTGGGCATTTTATTCTCTCACAAGGGTTTATCCTTTCTTTTTTTTTCTTTTTCTTTTTCTTTTTTTTTTTTTACAAGGCCATGGGGGTTAAGTGGCTTGCCCAAGGCCACACAGCTAGGCAATTATTAAGTATCTGAGGCCAGATTTGAACTCAGGTACTCCTGACTCCAGGTCTGGTGCTCTATCCACTATGCCACCTAGCTGCCCCCATAAGGGTTTATCAAGAGAGGGACCAGTCCAGAAGGACTACCCCATAACTCTAGCTGGTGGGTTTTTGGAATGATGCCATTGTTCCCTCTTGCAGGCTGTTGCACTGAGGACAGTGTTCTCACCAGGGCTATCATGCCTGAGCTCGTTGCCCAATCAATTATGCTCATGCCATCTTCTGTGTTTTAGGATATATTTATAATTGTGGAGTATTTATCTGTATTTATCTCTTGATTTTCTCTAAACACATTTTTTCATTGCTGGGTTTTTATTTGTTATTATCTGCAGCCTCAGTTTCTCTTTTGGGACTGTGTACCAGAATCAGGATAGTCCTACTCCCATTCTCTCGGATTAGGCAATCAGATCTGGTTTGATCTTATTCCTGATTTCTGCCACTAGCTTCCTCTTCTCTTTGTGTTTCTGTGCTTTAATGAACTGCTAGGGTTTAGCTCCTGACTAGTACATTTTCAGTAAGAGTTTCTAAGGCCTCAAGCCCCCATGGAGCATCTCTGGCTAGACCCTCAAACTTGCCCACTTGAAGAGCTGTGGGGTTTCTAGGAGCATCCTTGGTCAAAGTTGTATTGCTTTCAGGACCCATGGGGGGTGTCCAAGTCATATTAGTGGGGCTTTCCAGGGCTCCAGGTCAGAGTACTCAAAAGTACTGGGTCAAAGTACCCAATTATTGCTGGTACAGCTCAAACTTATTTTTTCTGAGCTTGTACTTAATAAGATTCTCTCTCTGTCTCTGTCTCTGTCTCTGTCTCTGTCTCTCTCTCTCTCTCTCTCTCTCGATTTCTGGGAATCGTTTTGTACAGTCCTGGTTTGGATAGAGAGCTTAGTGTAGTTTCCCTTTTCATTCTTGATCATTATTCAGTCTTGTGCCCTTCTTTGATCTTGTTGGACTCTATATGGAAGAATTGGATTCTTCTAAGACTATTCATGTCACCATAATAACTCTAACATGCCCCCATTATGCATTATTAAGTAGACTTTTCAAATCCAATAGTATGACTCTGAGATGACCACTGTTTCCCTGAAGTAGTTTCTTTCCTCCCATCAAACATGGGTTGACTCCACCTTAAAAAAAGACAAATTTTCCCCATGGGTGCTGATTGGCCTAGGCTTCCCTGACCCTGTTCCTGGTTCACAGGGAGTCTTGGTCCCCTCACTCGGTAGATTTCTGAAGAGCACACAAGTCACCATGAACTTCATCATATCCTGCCCTTGTGCCTAGACAATTTTCCATATGGATATGAGGGAGAGTCACTTCTCAAGTCCACTTTAGTCTAAATTTCATAGTCCAACACCACTTCTTGGGTTTCCATAGTGTTTACCTTTACTGAGTAAGGGCAAGGTCAAAGTAAATCATTTGTTAACTGTTTAATGATTTGTAAGTACCTCATTTCATTCCAATATGAAACCTGAACTAAGAGAACATTGGTATTAGGGATATGCCTCTGGAAAAAAAAAACACCATGATATTTATCTGTTACATTTCATTTTCTGAGATTTGGTCCAATAGGCTAGAATATAGCCTATCAAGATTTTTTTGGGGGGGGTTTGTTTGCTTTTTTGGTTTTTATAAGGCAATGTGGTTAAGTGACTTGCCCAAGGTCACACAGCTAGGTAGTTATTAAGTGACTGAGGTCACATTTGAACTCAGATACTCCTGACTCCAGGGCCGGCGCTCTATCCACTGTGCCACCTAGCTGCCTCCTAAGATATTTTTGAATATTGACTATGTCTTACAATATATTAGAAATACTTTATAACAATATGTCCTATAAATATTTCATAAGAGTGCTATCCATACCTTTATCCAAGTCATGGATGAAAATGTTAAACATCACAGAATCAAGCATGGTTTTCTGGGCCACTTCAGTGGATACCACCTTCTTGTTTGGTTTAGAACAATTGTGATTTTGGGCCTAGTAATTTGATAAAATTCTAATTCACCTGACCATTCAATCTACTAAAATCTCATCCACAAAGACAGCAGGAAAGATTTTGTCAAATTTTTTTTGCTAAAATATGGCTAATCTATATCTTTAGCTTCCCCTTTATCTACCAGTCTAAAAGCTCTGTCAAAAAAAAATAGACATGAGGTAAGCCTATCACCATCTGTTTTTGATGAAGCCATGGTGGCTTTTTGTGATCCCTGCTGCCTTTTCTAAGTGTCTACTAACCTCTTAAATAATTCATCTTGCACCAGCTCTGGAGTCAGGAGGACCTGAGCTCAAATCCAGCCTCAGACACTTAATAATTACCTAGCTGGGTGACCTTGGGCAAGTCACTTAACCCCATTGCCTTACAAAAAAAATTCATCTTCATATTTTGAGAGGAACCAAAGTCAATCTCACCAACCTAAACTTCATGGATACCACTGTGCTTTTTTCTTTCTTCCTTTATTTTTTAAATTGAGGAGAAAATTTAAAAAATAACTAAAAAATTAAAAATTAATTTTAAAAAATTGAGACACTTGTCTTCTTCAAGTCCTATGGACTTCCATTGTCCCTCATCTTTTAGCTATCACTGGAAGAGGCTCTGCAACCACATATGCCAGTTTTTTGAATACTCCAGACTACAGTTCATCTGGACCCTGGTACCTTGAACTCACCAAGGGCAAACAGTTGCTCTCTTACTATTTCTTTTCCAGACAAAAGATAACTTCCTAGGATGTGAAAAGGAAAATGAATGTGCCTTCTCCTTATTGCCAGTTTTCATCACACTCCAAAAAGAATTCATATGTTTCCTTTGTTCTTCTGTTTCCAATATAGCTAAAAAACAAACCAAAGCAAAAACATTTTTTATCTTTTGCATTTCTTTCCAGTCTTAGTTTACTCTGAGCTTTAACAGTCCTGACACTGTTCTTCCAAGGCATTGCCACACTACTGTATTCATCATCCATTTCCTTCCTTTACTTCCATCTGCTGTGCTTATCTTTTAAAAATCAAAGTTAATTGATTAGTTTCCTTTGCATTCATTTTAAGTCTTTTAGCTGACTCCCCCCTTTCCTTCTCATTATAATTCTCTTCTTTTGTGACCTCAGAATTAAATTCTTGAGATCTTTCCATCTTGCTTACAATAACTTGTCACATAAAAATTTAGTTCTATAATACTATCTACCCTTTCTCTATCCCTTCAAAATCTGCTATTTTTTTTTTTGTTGCAAGGAAATGGGATTAATTGACTTGCCCAAGGTCTCACAGTTAGTAATTATTTAGTATCTGAGACTGGATTTGAACTTAGGTGCTTCTGACTTGAGGGCCAGTGCTTTATGCACTGCATCACCTAGCTCCCTGAAATCTGCTATTCTTTTTTTTTTAGGTTTTTGCAAGGCAAATGGGGTTAAGTGGCTTGCCCAAGGCCACACAGCTAGGTAATTATTAAATGTCTGAGACCGGATTTGAACCCAGGTACTCCTGACTCCAAGGCTGGTGCTTTATCCACTATGCCACCTAGCCATCCTTATAATCTGCTATTGTTAAAGCTGAATTTCATGGCAGGTCTCTCTCTCTCTCTCTCTCTCTCTCTCTCTCTCTCTCTCTCTCTCTGTCCCCAAATTCTGAGATGAAGAGGTCTCTGCAAAGTTCCCCTCATTCCTCCAGCAACTGGTTCCCCTTTGTTGAAAAGGAGAGATGGTTTTCCTTACACAGTGAAAAGAATCAGTTTTTTTTCTTCGATCATTACATTGTAGAAATGAGATAAAGACACCGGTCTCAGTCTGAACCTAGGTGCCAGTGGTCCACTAACTTCTGACTAAGAGAGGTTGAATTATGCACTGATGCATTGATTGACTCAGGGATCAGGAGATCACTGTGGTCATGCACCCCTCACATAGGAAGGCATGGTTATAATTCCCATCTTCCCTTAAGAATTTCAACTTATCATTAGTTTCTTTAGATAGCTTAAGATTTTTCTTCAAACACTAATTAGAAAGAGATTGCAATGTAATTTTAGACTCTCAAATTGACATGTCAACTAAGAGCACAAGAAGATCAAGACCCGTGCCTAAACTCTCTTTATAGTGGCAAAGAACTGGAAATTGCAGGGATGCCCATCAATTGGGGAATGGTTGAACAAGTGGTATATGATAGTGATAGAATACTGCTGTGCTCTAAGAAACATGATATCAGTGATTTTAGAAAAACATGGAAAGACTTGCATGGAATAATGAAGGGTGAAGTTAGTTAGAGTCAAGAGAACATTGTATATAGTAATAGAAATATTGCTTTAAGAATGTCTTGAGTGAATCTTATTTTGACTATAATAAATGCCCAAATCATAGGAAAAAACACGCTATCTGCATCTGGAGAAAGAACTGAAAAAAAATTGTGGGATAATTTTGCATTTTTACATATATCCATATTTGTATATATGTTTTTATGTACATGTATATACAAACACACACACACATATATATACATATATATGTATATACATATATATGTATATATATATATATACACCTATTCATGTCTTAATGGTAGCCATCTCAAGGGCATGGGAAGAGAGGGAAGGAAAAAAAGAAAAAAGAAACTTACATGATAATTTTACTATATATTTCAAAAGAATAGCAAGTTATACATAATAAATTTGTGGTTTCATATGCCATAATTTTATTATACTATGTTATGGAAATGTTTGTTTTATTCTATAAATTAATAAAAAAGAACCCATGCCTACCCTAGTGATATCCAGTTCCTGGTTATATATGGATGGAGTACACTCTACACTCTGCATTTAGCTATGTGTTTAGTCATGGTTAAGCAAAACTCTAGAAACCTGGGGGAGTTTTCTTTTCTCCTTCTTTACTATATTGTATCATCAATAACTCCAGGCATTTAAAGACTTGAACTCAGTAGTAATAATGACATTTTCCTTAGACTTAATTGACAACACAAAAGTAGATTACAAATGAAATTTTTTGAAGTCTTCCACTTTATAACTTTGGAGGGGATAGTATGTGGGATCTGGTGTGATTTCATTGGTATGAGGAATTGCCTGGTGTGGAAATTCCCTTCCCTGCCCCTTGCAGATGGGCAGTTTGTAGGAGGTAGCCTGTAGCCTTGAGAGATTACATCACTAGGCCATGGTCGCTTGCAGTTAGTTCATGAAAGAAACAGCCCTTAAATTCAGGTCTTTCTGATGACAAGAATGATCTTCATTGCTCTTTGTCGTCTCTTGGCTACATAATAATAGTGATACTTTACAGTTTACAATTTTAAGTAGTTTATAATTCACAAAGTACTCTGTCATCCTATTTATTCAGAGATTTCTAAGATTAGAATTCCACATCATGATGTTATATTGCATATTTTTGTTTTCTCTTTTGTGAAATATTCTTATTGGCATATTTTTGCTTTTTCATCAACTTAATGTAGCTAGATATCTCTCTCTACCCCTTTAAACAGTCATCCCTTTTAACAAAGAATAAAAAGGAGAGAAAAGAAAGAGTAATTCAACAAAACTAACCAAAAAAATCACCAAATCCTTCAATGTTCTAAAGAAGGGAGGGAGGCACATTTTCATATCTCTTAGTCATTATCATTTTACAGCATTTAAGTTCAATTTTTTGACCTTTTCATGTATAAAACATTGTTGTCATTAACCTATATTTTTCCATGCTAGAAAAAAGGCAAATATGATTTAAATCATGAAAATTTCAATGAGATATTTTCTACAAGTTGTTTAAGATGATCTCATTTTAGTGCATACCCTTTGATCCAGCAATACCACTACTGGATCTATACCCAGATGAGATTATGTCAGAAAGGGTAAAAAATACCACTTGTACAAAAATATTCATAGCAGCCCTGTTTATGGGTGGCAAAGAATTGGAAATTAAGTGAATGTCCTTCAATTGGGGAATGGCTTAACAAACTGTGGTATGTCTGTCATGGAATACTATTGTTCTCTTAGAAACCAGGAGGGATGAGAATTCAGAAAAGTCGGAAAGAATTTTCATGAACGGATGCTGAGCAAGATGAGCAGAACCAGAAAAACACTGTACATCCTAACAGCAACATGGGGTGATGATCAACCTTGATGGACTTGCTCATTCCTTCAAGTGCAACAATCAGGAACAATTTTGGGCTATCTGCAATGGAGAATACCATCTGTATCCAGAGAAAGAATTGTGGAGTTTGAACAAAGACCAAAGACTATTACCTTCAATTTAGGGAAAAAAACCCTATTATCTTATTATATAATTTTGCTATCTCTTATACTTTATTTTTCTTCCTTAAGGATATGATTTCTCTCTCATCACATTCAACTGAGATCAATGTATACCATGGAAACAATGTAAAGACTAACAGAATGCCTTCTGTAGGGGGTAGGGGAGGGAAGCAAGAATGGGAAAAAAAAACTGTAAAACTCAAAATAAATAAAATCTTTCCAAAAAAAGAAAAAAAAAGATGATCTCATTTCAGCCAATTAAAAGGAATTGATATCCATATGAACTAGGAATACGGAAAACCCACTGGCAATCAGCCTCCCAAATGTTCCAAAAAACAGACACACACACACACACACACACACACACACATGATACACACACATGAATGCACACATGCATGCACACAACTGTCTTAAGAGTCAATCAAGAACCAGAGATAGAAGGTTGTTGATGCTAGAAGACTCTTAGATGTATCTAGGAAAGATTAACATCTGCTACTATGGAACAATATTTGTGGAAATGCCTGTGAAGCATTGTTGTATGTCACATTTTTTCCCTCAACACAAATATGAATATATTTCATCCCATTCTGATTTGATCCACAGTCAGAGAGCCAGCAAGATCATATCTTTTATGTCTGTTAGTTTTTTCTTTAGTCAATGAGCTATTTGTACAGAAAAGGAAGAGTTCAACATCCCATTGACCATGAAGATTCAAATGCCTCTGTAGTAGATTTTGATGAGATTCCTATTAAGTCTTACTTGTTTTACATAGAAGCAAGATAAAAAGGTACCTGGATTATCGATGGTATGGTAAATATTTAACCACATGGAGAACAAAATTGTAAAAATAGAGGAGAGAGAAAATCTAGAGACATGGTGAAGAATTTCAGGTAGGCCATGTTTTTGATAATTCCTCAAGTAATTATCCTTCTGATTCCAGGTTGACGTAGTATCCAACATTTGGAAAATGAAAGAAATCTTTAGCCAGAAGGGTTGTTACTTTTCTGACATGGAAAGATTTTCACTCTTCCCTTAAACTGCTGCTATTGGAACCAGGAATGCACCTCTCAGGGACCAAGAGAGGGATAGGGCATCATATTGACTATCACTGCATATAATTTTCATCATGGATTCTTTGTTAATTTTATTTTATTTATTTAAGTCAATGGGGTTAAGTGACTTGCCCAAGATCACATAGCTAGGTAATTATTCATTATTAGTCTGGATTTGAACTCAGGTGCTCCTGACTCCAGGGCCAGTGTTCTATCTACTAGGTCACCTAGCTGCCCCCCATTATGGATTCTTAATTGCTAATGTTCCTATATCTTTTGTTCTTAGAAAAGGTATAATTAGTACTGTTGTAATCCAAATGGTCATCCACACCAAATCAGGACCCTGAGGTCCCACAACCTTAATAAAAGTTTTTTGGACATTTTGGCATTTTTTTAAAAAATATGGAATGAAAAACTCTTCTAAAATCAAAAACAGACAAGTTCTCAATAATTCTGTTTTTAAGATGAATCAAGACCAAAACATAGGGATCTTAAAGTGATTCTGTGGACCCCTGAGGTATAATTTCCTAATAGTATTTGTTCTTTTGGGGGGGCAGGAGGGGAGGAATATAAAACTTGGAGTGATTCCTAGAATGAACTTGAATTTTAGGGCAAGTAGACTGAACAAAATCTCACATAATTTTCTTAATGCATAAGGAGCCCATACCCCTAAACAAAGTTCTGAGTTTTTATGGAACAGTTGCAAATTTGGGGGGATTCCTTCTTTATATATTTTTGAGACATGCCCCAAATCCGTGTTTCACCCTTGGGAATATTAGAATTTGGCTCATTTAACCCCACCTTGAGTTTTCTCTGGAAATATCAAATTTAATTTGGGACTAGGTTACCACAAAAAGGTAATAAGGCACTCAATTTTCAGGCAAGAAACAGGATCTGCTAGGTGGCACAGTGGATAGAGCACAAGCACTGCAGTCAGGAGGACCTGAATTACCTAGCTGTGTGATCTTCGGCAAGTCATTTAACCTCATTACCTTAATAAATAATTTTTTAAAAGGAACCAAAGATAGAAATACATTGAGTAAAGGTCATATTTTATTTTGCCTAACATGATGTTCAATACACACAACACCCCCCCCCCAATAAGTCAAGGTAACTCTGTTTTCTGGTGATCCTCCAGCTTCTCAGGGATATAGATGAACTTCCAGACTTGAGCAAGACTGGTTGAGGTTTTCTTGAATATGGAAAGAACTTGGGGTCTCGTTGTTCATCAGTTGGTAATAGTTTACTTGACTTGTGGAATCAGTGAAGAACATGATGCAAGTTTTTTTCTGCCGCAGGATGTTTCTCTAACTTGAGACTTTCTTTGGTCTGGGAAGTCTTCCTCTCAATCTAGAAATTTGACTTAGAACTCCTGTCCTGGATGATGGTTCCTCCTCTTGGTGTCCCTTTGTAACTCTGCCAATGCTAAATCTGAGACCAAGAGGCTGGGATGCAGAAGTGTGGATTAGGTTCAACCTTACTTGGGGACCTGAGTCCACTCTCTGTGTTTAAACTCTACTCTACCTATCCTTCTTCAGCAGTTCTCCAACTCTATTTTCTTCTCTTTTTTAAGACTAGGTGTATGTGTAAGGGTCCTAATTTCATTAGCAAAAGATTGTTAACAAAAGTTCTTGGGAATTTCTTCAAAGTAGGGCTAATTTGCGATATATGGGACAAGCCAGGAACTATCACCAAATGTCAGAAAAAGTCTCAAACACAGTGTCACTGGAAATACTTAACTCTTATTACCCAGAGACATTTTTAAAGTCAGACACAATCACTAAACTAAATTTCAGTTGCAAAGTCATAATTACAAACTTCAAAACCATAAATTGTTCATGACTCAAAAATACAGGTTACAGATTTATAACAATAACTTAATTCATACAAATGGATGATAAAGGACAATATTGCCCCCCCAAATGTAAACATCTTGTACTCTTTGTCAGACCTCTCTTTTTGATACAAATAAATTAACCCATATTCAACTCAAGTGGATGACTATCAAGCATCAAAAAAAAGGTTAAATTATTTTTCTAGCAAACAATTTACAGAAAGGAAGATCAATCAAAACATTATTGCCATTAACATTGTGAACTCTGAACACAGAGTTAACCTTGGCTGAGCATCTCTTGAACACATTCTCTCAACATCAATCCTGCCCTCACCCCCTCCCAACTTTTCTGAGCTTTTAACACTCCCTATTCTGGTGGTGTTGGAGTTGATGATGGTTGGAGTCAAAATGAAGGTGAAATCTAAGAGTCTGAACTTGCTTTCATGAAAAGGTCAAATAAAAGTTTGTATAAAGTGATTCATTTCTTAATGGTACCATTTTAAGAGAGTTAACCATTTAGAATTCTACTCTCACAGTTATTAATATTTGAATTTAAATGCAACTGTTTTACTCATGAAGTTTCTCCTTCCTTCTTGCTTGGGTTTGGGTTTTTTTTTTTTTTTTGGACATAAGAAACTCATTTAGTAAAAGTGACCCTTAAACATACAAAGCACAATTGATTTCATCCAAGGAGAATTTTCTACACATGTTCATAACAGTTGTCATTTGTTTATACTAAATACAAACAAACACCCTCCATTATTGGCACATTAAGCAACCATTACCATATGTCTGACATCACTGTAGGGAGAGGGTGAATTTTAAAACACAAACAATTTCATGCATTAAATACCTTTTGGATGGGGTGGGGTCCTGAGGAGGGAATTCAAGGGATATCCTTAGGCAGAAACTTCCAACACAAAAATTTTAATACAAATTAAGAGGTAAAACTTGAAAATTCCCCACTAATGATGTACTGCATATATTTTTTCCCTTACTGTGGTCAAAAGAAGTCTGATTTTTTTTAAGGTTCAGTTACATGTAATAGAAACATACATGTGCCACTTCACTTACAATGATGTTCTTATAGGAACAAATGCAGCATATATTTTCAAAAACCATACTTGTTGGTGTACATAGAAAGGAGAGCAACATATTCACTAATAGATTTTTTCAGAATAGCATATATTATATCCTCTGAGGCAGACTTGTATGACCATAACTCATATTCATTGTATATAGTACTATAAGGTTGATAAAGTGCTCTCTTTTTAGGTAGATAAGCTTAATTATTCTCATTTTACAGATGAAGAAACCAAAGCTTAGAGGGGAAAAGTGACTTACCCAGGATCATTCAGATAGCATTACTAACAAGAACTGAATTCAGACCCCCAAGAATACAAGTCCCCATGCTCTTACAACCATATTCATAAACTCTAAGTCAAAATATGATACTTGGAGTCAGAGTTTGAGGCCTGTCCTAGAATCTTGGGCAAATACTTTCTCTCAAGCTCAATTTCCTTATTTGTAAAGATTGGATAATCATGTTTGCTCTAGTCTCTCACTTGGATTTTTTTGTTAATTTTGTTAAATTTTGTCTATAAAGCATTTTATAAGTCCCAAAGTCTCCATAAGTGTTACCTGATAGGATTACTTCATAAGATGATCAGCAATATTTTCATTTTTTAAAATTAAATTTTATGTTTTTATTTTTAATTTAAGCAATCCCTTCAAAAGGAATGATGGAAGGAAGAGAAGAAAAAAGGAAGGAAGGAAGGAAGGAAGGAAGGAAGGAAGGAAGGAAGGAAGGAAGGAAGGAAGGAAGGAAGGAAGGAATGGAAGGAGGAAGGGAGGGAGGAAGGGAGGAAGGGAGGGCGGAAGGAAAGAACTTCTATATACCAGGTCTTATAAGCTTTGGGGACTTTTATCCCATTCTTGTGGATAGAGTGGCTAGACCTAGAGGCAAGAAACTTCAACTTCAAATCCAGCTTCAGACATTCACCAAGTATAATCCTGGGCAAATTACTGAACCCTGTTTGCCTCAGTTTCCTCATCTATAAAATGAGCTGAAAAAGGAAATGGCAATTCTCCAGTACCAAAAAAAAGAACAACACAACACAAATAGGGTCATAAAGAGTTAGATGTGACTAAAATGACTCAACAGTGCAACAGCAACAAAATACTTCTTTCACAAAGTGCTCCTAAAAGCAAGTCTTCCTACATTTTCCCCTCTGAGTTCTATACTTTTGAGGGGTAATGTGGGGAGTTTTCTTTAATGCTTAATTGGTTTAAATTCTTCTTTCAATATACTCTCCTCAACATCAGTTACCAAGAATTAGTGCCCTAAAATCATTTAACCATTTAACTTTTTTTAAAGATTTTATTTATTTTGAGTTTTACAATTTTTCTCCTAATCTTACTTCCCTCCCCCCACAGAAGGCAATTTGTTGGTCTTTACATTGTTTCCATGGTATACATTGATCCAAATTGAGTGTGATGAAAGAGAAATCCTATCCTTAAGGAAGAAACATAAAGTATAAGAGATAGCAAGATCAGACAATAAGATATCAGTTTTTTTTTTTAATTAAAGTTAATAGTCCTTGGTCTTTGTTCAAACTCCACAGTTCTTTCTCTGGATATAGATGGTATTCTCCATTGCAGACAGCCCCAAATTGTCCCTGATTGTTGCACTGATGAGTCCATCAAGGTTGATCATCACTCCATGTTGCTGTTAGAGTGTACAGTGTTTTTCTGGTTCTGCTCATCTCATTCAGCATCAGTTCATGCAAATTCCTCCAAGCTTCCCTGAATTCCCATCCCTCCTTAACCATTTAACTTTTGCAAAAGAATATTTATTGAAAAAATATAGCATGAATAGTATTCATAGATCTACCTGACTTTTTACCTGAGGACACATTCTCCCCTATACCACTTTAGTCCCTGAGTAGGTGGTTAGAGTACTAGTCCTGGAGTCTGGAACACCTAATTTCAAATCTGGCCTCAGACCCTTGACATTTACTAGTTGTGTGACCTTGGACTAGTCACTTAACCCTGGTTGCCTCTTATCCTGGGTCATCTCCAGTAGTCCTGATTCCAGATGGTTCCAGAAGAGAAAGTAAGACTGGTGACTTAGCACAGCCCCCCTCACTCAAATTCAATTCATGTGCATGTCATGGCATCACTTCCCTGATATCATGGTCTTCTTTGAGAATGAAGGATAAACATCACCATCACTCCCTAAGAAGAATGGGCTCAATCTTGAAGTATTTGCCCCAAAGCATTTGCCTCCACCAAGTTCACTTTCACATGTGCCATGGTCATTGTACATAGTCAATGTCTTACTTGTAAATCCCATCATTTTGGCTTCAGAGCCAGTATATGCTTGGTTGGGTCCTCTGGGCTGATGAATTCTTCTGTCTTATAAACTAGCATGGATTTCACCTCCATAATCTCTTGTGACTCTTCTAACCTTTCACATTTGACAGGGTCACAGCTAAATCCATATCATCTCTTTTACCTAAGGCAGGAAAGAATAGACACTGCAGAAACAGTAAAAAACTTCAAGGTAATATGCCTATGGCTTACTGCTGGCTCCAGGTAAGAGAGGACCTGAGGAACCTTCCCCATCTGGAGTTTTACAGCAGTTTATCTTCTTTTCTGGATCCCAGGGAAGGAAAGGGGTTGTGTTGACTTGTTAGGAATCTTTTGCCTGTACTCCTAGCTCCAATTTAGCTGCCAAGCAAAAGTTTGTTTCATTAGCAAATGATTAGTCATGCATTCAAGGGTATATCTAGTCTCCTTCATTTCACATCACCATGAGCTCCCAGAAACAAATCCACCAAAGGTATGTGCTCTCAGAATTGATCTCTTATTAACCAATGCCCTGTTAATATTTTGTTGAGTTTGTTGTAGTTGTTTCAGTGGGGGTCCAACTCTTTGTAACACCATTTGGGATTTCTTTGGCAAAGATAATGGAGTGGCTTGCCACTTCCTTCTCTAGTTCATTTTACAGATGAGAAAACTGAGACAAACAGAGCTAGGAAGTATCTGAGATCAGATTTGAAGTCAGGTCTTCCTGTCTCCAGGCCTGGCACTTCATCTATAGCTCTCCTTGATACACAGAAGAGGAAAAAGAGAGCATTATTTGTGAAACCATGAATCTTTATCATGAGTGTCAGCAGTGCTTTTAGAAATTGATACAAGTGATTTAACAAAGCTGATGATATTAATGGAAATTTGATTCAACTGCACTTCACACAATTTAAATGAATGAAATCATTTTATCTTTACAATAACAACTCACATTTCTATAGCACTTTAGGCTTTCAAGAATTCTCACCCATTAACAGCTCTGGTAGGTCAACAATGCAGGCATCATTATCCCCTTTTTACAGATGAGAAAATTGAGGTTAAGCAGAAGGGCCATCACCAAGGTCACTCTAAGTGTGCATATAGCAGAAGGTGGGGATGCCCATTTGAGCCCTAATGTTTAAAAAAATCAATGTTTTCATAGCTCTCTGAAAGTCTATTCTAAAATATATACTAAATATTCACTATACATAAGCAATCAGGGAATCATTGTGTTGTTGTTCAGCCATTTTCTTCAGTCATGTTCAAATCTTTGGGACCCCATTTGGGGTTTTCTTGGTAAAGATAATGGAGAGGTTTTCCATTTTCTTCTCCAGCTTATTTTACAGATGAGAAAACAGAGACCAACAGGATTAATGATTTGCCAAGGGTCACACAGTTAGTGAGTATCTAAGGTTGTATTTGAACTCAGATTTTCCTGACCCCAGGTTCGGCACTCTATCTACTGCAGCACTTAGCTGCTCTAGTCAGTGTAGAGTAGTGGAAATATGATGTCAGAGGAACAAAGTTTAAATCCCCTCTTGGATACTTATTCCTTGTGTAATCATGAAGAAGTTTTATGCCTTTCAATTTCTCAGCTCTAAAATAAGTGTTGAATTAGAGATTCTAAGGACTCTTCTATCTGTAAGTCTGCTATTCCATTTTTCATTTTTAAAGTTTAGTTTATAATTTTTAAATGTAACAAGGGACTAGCCAATGAGAGGTCAGCCTTTTTGAATGCATATGGCATGCTAACCTATGCTAACCTAATGAGTAAAGATTCATTATGCAAACCTCATGTGGATTTCTATGCATGAATAGTTATTCTATCGGTGTTTCCAGTCCATTCAATATATATCTTTTTGATTCACTACTAAGCCAGAACTACAAAAAACTCCCACAGAGGCAACTCAGTCTCTTCCTTCTCTGGCTGCATTTGAGTAAAGAGACAATAATTACAATAAGCTTCCATGTAGAGAGAGTGTCAAAGTCCTACTCTTCTCACCTGAACTAGCATAAAGTGATGAGTTCATGATTCTGCTATTGCTTATCTCCCTGTTGTATATATTATTTCCTGCCTTAGATGAAGGAACATTGGAGATGACACTCTAGTCTGTGATCTTTTGAGTTTCAAATGATCAGCAGAACACCAAAGGGACAGGAATTGGAGGTCAGTTCAGAGGCCCCTGCCAGTTTGGTCTGGTGAGTAGTGATCTGCTTGTCCCTAATAGCATTGGATGGATGGATAGATGGATGGATGGATGGATGGATGGATGGATGGATGGATGGATGGATGGAAACTAAGAGGAAACAACTTGTCTATCAGATAAGAGTAATTTGTAAGAGTACTTCGTAGAGAAGTTACTTTGAATTTAAATCCATTCTCCTCTTACCATCAAAATGGTAATGGGAAGAGTATGCCTCCAGTTCAGCAGGCAAAATGCATATCTCTCTTCTTATTATATCTCCTCAGTATATATCTCTTTGTAAAAGTTAACTGTTGCATGGGGGAGGTGATCAACCTTGATGGACTTACTCATTCCATCAGTGCAAAAATCCGGGACGATTTGAGGCAATCGTCGACAGAGAATACTATCTGTATCCAGAGAAAGAATTGTGGAGTTTGAACAAAGACCAAAGACTATTACCTTTAATTTAGGAAAAAAAACTTATATCTTATTACATAATCTTGCTATCACTTATACTTTATTTTTCTTCCTTAAGAATATGATTTCTCTCTTATTACATTTGGATCAATGTATACCATGGAAACAATGTAAAGACTGGCAAATTGCCTTCCGTAGGGGTGGGCGGAGGGCAGTAAGATTAGGGGAAAATTGTAAAACTCAAAATAAATAAAATCTTTAAAAGAAAAAAATTAACTGTTGCCTATTGGTTAAATGATATTTGGGTGTCAGTCAATGGTATCAATAATATTAGTCCAATACACCCCATTAAATGCTCAACTGCTCAGAGATGTGTTTGACATTGTACCAAAGGGAGTGACAGATGGCATATCACCAGCCATGAGACTAATGCCCCCTTTCCTTTTTCTCCTTTAATTTTAAAGGCAAAATTCATAAAACCAAGTGACCAGACAGACTGTGGATCCCTCCCCCCATTTCAAAAAATCCTTATAAAGAAAGAATTTTTGTTCAAATTTTCTTTGGTTATCTCAAGAGTATCTGTAAAGAACATTTTGAAACAAACCAAGAATGGTGGTTTGACAAGAGAATAAGACTTAGCTCCTTTGGGTTTGATGGCAGAACAGAAACCTCTTAAGGAAAATGCTCACAGTCCTGCTTATAAATCATTGGTTCAATACACTGGGCAAAAAGACAACTCCAACAAGCTGCAGAAACCTTTGTTCTGCAAACAACAATCTTGCTGAAAGAATCTTTACTCATTAGACTCATCTTTACTCATCCCATGATGGAACAAGTATAGCAGAATGAAAAGAATGCTGGGTGAGAATCCAAGCATTTCCACTTACTATGTTGTAGCTCTTCAAATCTCAGTTTCTTTATCAGAAAAATGAGAAACCTGGATTGGATGACCTTTAATGTGCCTTCTTGTTCAAAATCTATGACTGATTTTATCTGCATTTATCTGGTTGGACCATTGATGAGCTATACTACCCACCTTCTGAAACAGAGAGAAAATGGAATCAAGATGCATAAATAGACTTGCATTTATGGGCATGGACAATGTAGGATTTTGTTTTGCATAAGTTCATATTTTCATTAAAAAACATCCCCCCCCCAATTTCAGGGTTGGAAGAAGAGAAAATTAATGTTTTTTAATTGAATAAATGCTCCAAAATGCATAATGATCAAGGTTTTTTACACATCTATGTCAATATTTCCATGTTCTGGAACCTGGAAAAGTCATAGAATCATGGATTTTTGAGATGAAAAGGATAATAAAAGTCATTGAAAGAAAAAAAGGGGGGGAAGGAAATCTTTACTCTGGGAAGAGGGTGTAAGAGAGGGAAAAATATGTGACTTATCATGTGCCTCATAGTTTTCTAACAATGGTATGATAGCATCAGTTCCTACTGGTGAGAGCCAATTGTTAAATTTTCAGTGTGAGCATTTATACCTTGAAAATTGAGAAAAATCAATGCTTCATTTATTGTTCCATTGGTTGCCTATACTTAAGAAAGTTTCAGAGAAAATGGAAATTAATGAAAATTATATTTATAAGGGTATAGTAAGTACTTCCCCTCCCCATGGAGGGCCTGTTGTTAAATATTTGCCAGAATATCCTTTGGTTAAACATTTAGCAGTTCAAAAATTTTTGACTTTCCCATAGTTGCTTCTATTTCTTGTTGAAAAGTTTGTCTACATTTTCCTGTATTTGATACTGCTAATAAATTACAATACCATTGGGAAAAATAAAGGTCATTGAGATCAATCCCTTCCATTATACATGAGGAAATTGAGATTTGAGAGATTGTAAGTTCCCCCTTGCAGTGTGGTATGGTAGATAGGGTGATGGAGTGGAGTCAGAAAGACCTGAGTTCAAATCCAGCTTCAGATAGCTTGACTAACTCTTTGATTCTGGTCAACTTACTTAACCTCTATCTGCCTCTGTTTCCTCATTTGTAAAATGAGGGTATCACTCAGTGGTTTCTAAAGTCCCTCTAGATCTATGATGTTCTTATAAAGGAGGAGGGGGTATCAATTTAATCAATCAATCACCTCCACTGTACTTAAAGTAACCAAGAAGATGCTGATACCTTCATCAGGTGAGGAGATGGGAAGGAAATAAGCATTTATTATGTGGCAGACTTTATGCTAAGTATTTCGTAAATATTATCTCATTTGATCCTCACAATACTCACTGGGAGATGAGAGCTATTGAGTCTCATTTTACAGTTGAGGAAACTGAGTCAGAAAGCAGTAAAGTGATTTATCCAGGGACACATAGGTAGATAAGTGTCTGAAACTGGGTATGAACTTGTGTTTGAGACTCCAGGTCCAGCATTCTATCTAGCTACTTCTATGAGAATACCTCTACAGAACCAATAAATGAAAGTTATAAAACTAGGTGTTTAATCAAATTTGAAAGGAGCAGCAGTATTCCAATTTTAGAAGGAATGAAACAGAAGAGCTGCTTCGGGATTGAGAAAAAAAAAAGTTAGTTGTATCCTGTGGGGCTTGGAAAGAAAGTGGAGGATAGAAGGGTCTGACTTGCTTTGGTCCATGGACTCACTGGTCCATGGAGGTCATAAAGAGTTGGATACAACTGAACAACACAAGGAGGGCTTGAAATAAAACCAGCCACTTTGGAATAGGGCCCTCCCATGGGAGGTCAGCCTAAGTGGTAGAATATATTCCAGTCACCGCCAAGTTTGCCAGATAGAATCCCTTGGTAGAGGGAGTGTTGGGTGGGGGCACAGAAGGAGAAGAAAGAGGCACTGTCTCTTCTTCCTCCCCTTGAGCAGAGGATGATCTTATGAACTTTATAAAAGTTCAAAAGATTTTGGTCTTGACAAGAGAATTGGTGTGTTGGAAATCATATTTTAGTAGATGCCTAAATCAAATATATATCTATATCTTCAGATACACACACATAAATATATATACCTATATGGTTGTTTACACATATATGCATATGTACATATGTATGTGTGCTTTTGTGGGTATCTATATCTATCTAACAATTTTCTTGAGCTAGTTAGTACCATTCCCATTTAATAAGACACTAGGTCTAGTCTTATTACACAGTTAGCTTCCATGTTGTTTCAAGAGAAAACAAAGTGCAGGACCATCTCTATCCATATCCCTTATATTTTTTGTCTTTGGTGAACAAAAAAGGAGGAAAGGAGGTATCTAAACTGAGATCAGGAAACTAAGCAAAAGATTTGGAATATCTGAGGGTATGTACAGTGTCCAGTGACCTCCATACTGATACTCACTTGTGACATTTCTCATCCTTGCCTCCTCACTTCCTTCCCTTTCTTCAAGTCCCAGCTAAAATCCCATCTTCTACGAGAAGCCTTTAATGTAAAGATCCCCTTTAATGCAAGTCCAGTCCTCTTGAGCTTTTGCCACTGGACTCCAATGGCTCTGGAGGAGAGAGTGAGGCTATAACTTTGTATAGCTCTGCCTGACATAAATCCAGTTCACCTGTAAGTCAAGACCTGACCATCCTGATGTCATTGATTCTCTAAGAGGGAAGGATGAACAATAACCTATAATGCTAGTGCCCACCCTCCATTGATTTTTTTTCCAGTTTAGCCTGTTTATACCTTGTTCATACATAGTCTCTTACATGGTATCTCCCCATTAGATTGTAAGCTCCTTGAGAGTAGCACTTGTTTTTGCCTTTCTTTTTGTATCCTTGCTTATCATAGTGGGTGCATCATGAATGTGACTGGCTTGTGGCAGAAATAGAGAGACAAAAGGGACCTCCAAAAGGAAGACAATGGGATAGAACAGAAAGAAAGTTAAGTTTGGAAAAGGACTTGGGTTAGAAGGAATCTGCTAAATGTTATCTATGGGATCTTGGACAAAATACTTCTCTAAGACTCAGTTTCTTCATTTATAAATCAAGAGGGAAGTAAACTAAGTGAGGTCAGCTAGACTCACCTTCCTAAGTTCAAACCCAGTCTCAGACATGTTCTAGTCATGTGACCCTGAGCAAGCCACTTTATCCTGGTTGTCTCAGTTTCCTCATCTGTAATATGAGTCTGTGAAGGAAATGGCAAATCACTCCAGTGTTTTTGCCAACAAAACTCCAAAAAGAGTCACAAAGAATCAGACACAACTGAAATAACTAAATAACAACAACAAAAACAAGACCAGGAGTCTTTAAAAACCCTTCTAATGTTGAATTAATGATCTTATAATGTTATTCTGAAATATTATTGATATTATAGAGCAACTGAAGAGAAACTCTCTGTCATAGGGCTAGGTCTGAGATAGGGCTTTGAGAGTTGCTTCCTATCCAAGTAATAGACAAAAATCGTCTTGGATTTGGAAGAAATCTCAGGATTTTTTGTGGTCCAACCCAGAACTGAAAAAGCATCCTGCCTGTAGTAACCCAGACTAGTGGTCCTTCAGTCTCTAGTCTAGATGAAGAATTCTAATTTGGCAAAATATGCCATTTAATATCCCCTGGCATTTCATTTTGGAACACTCCAACTGTTAGGAAATTTTCCCTTTATTATTTTTGTTGTTGTAGTCATTTGGGGTTTACTTGGCAGGAATACTGGAGTGGTTTGCCATTTCCTTCACCAGCTCATTTTTATAGATGATGAAACTGAGGCAAACAGGGTTGGGTGACAGGTCACACAACTAGTTAGTGTCTGAGGCCAGATTTGAACTCAAAAAGATGTCCAGGTCCATCACTTTGTGCTCTATGGCTCCACCTAACTGCTCCCCAGGCTTCCACTGAATCAAATGTCTCCCAATGCCTTCAAATCATTATTCTTAGTTCTATTTTCTTCAGAAAAAATAGAACAAACTGAATAACACTCCAACACCTGGAGTTACCTGTCATGTCTCTCATACATCTCCTTTCCAGATGCTATTTAATTAGTTTCTTTACAAATGCCATTTTTCTTCCAGATGTGACATTCAAAAATATATGTTCTGGAAAACACCTTTAAAAGGCCAACACTTAGCCTTGTCCTATTTTTGAGAGAATTGCCAAAAGTCCTTACCCTATTTCACTAAGATGATTAACTCCTCATACATTCCAGGAATATAACCCATGATTCATTCTGTCTACTAATGTGATCTAGGAGTGGGAATAAGCAATTATTTCCATCATCTGTTAGTCAGAGAGCATTGAATTGTTCAGCTTACTGCTCAGTGTGTTCAATAAAAAACTTATCATCAGAATAAATAGAAATTCCTATCACTTGACCCTCAGAATGATGAATGCTGGTCAGATGAATCAAGGCTTCCCATCCTTTCGAGTAGGTTGAAGCCAGAAAAAGTATTAACCTCTTTGGAGTCAGCTCATTAATCCTAGTTCTATCAATAAGAGCTCCATTCAAAAGTTTAATTCTGTAACGAGATCTTGATCTTAATTAAAATATAAATAAGATTACTTATTTACTTACTATGAAAACATAGGCATGGAATGGTATGAAGGGTGAACTAAGGAGTGTCAAAGACATAACATCAAGATTTGGACCTAATTCCTTGAAATTCCCTGTGACTCCCTCTCTTTAGCAAATATTCCAGATCATCATTCTACCTTTCAAAAATACAATTTAACAAAGCTTCCAGACCATAGAGAAAGGAAGATGATAGGGATAGTATATCTTTTTTTTGTAATCAAAAATAAGAAAGAATTCATCAGGGCAGGGAATGTGATGAAAGAAAAGAGAACAGCAAAATTGGTGAAAAGAAGTGAAAACCTCTGAAGAGAAAGTATGACTGACAACGTGCTGGAAAGACCATGGTAATGGGCTCTCTGACACTTTCAGAATATTCCCCACCACATTCTCAACAAGAATACAATCTCCAATATGAGAATAGTTGATGTAAAGAGCATATAATCAAGGAAGACTATCTCTAGGATTTTATTTTGTATGCTGCTTGAGGTTCAGAGAGTTTCTGAGCAACTCCCTGAACTCCATTTTTCTCAGAAACTCTGTTTTGGGTAGAGTGATGTCATCATAAGGCTGGAGAGGAGATTTTTAGAAGATTGACTATTTAAAAAGCATGATACATAAGAGTAGAGTTGATGGAGAAGGAGAGCGCTTTGCTAGTCTGGTGTCAATGGAAAGGGGGGTGAATTTGAATGTATGTCTTGGGGTAGGGCAGCCTTGGAACTACCAAGGTGAATGTCTAGTAAATCTCCTACTGACTTCAGAGATGAAGCTGAGAGAAAATATGAACCAAGTGACTCTCCCACCTCATCCTCTCACATAGTTTTCTCTACTGATTTGTTTTTCCATTGTCAATACCTATGTTGCTCTGTCTCAGTCAAATAGGCTATTTGATATAAGGGTATTACTGGTCTGTAATAGATTGCGTACTGGAATGACAGCTTGAGACATATTTGTTTAAATATCATTACCCAAAGCACCCAACTGACCCTAGGATTTCAGAGAAGGTTTGGAGTTGAAAGGTATTCTTACTGTATGCAAAAGTTTTGAAAACAATCTTTACATGTATATATCTATACAAATGTAAGAGTTATTGTTATTATTATGACTATTATCTTCATTGTGATAAAATACCTTCTTTAAGGAGAGGGAAACAGATTCTTTCAAATGGGAAAAAAAGGTAAAATATCTTTATCATCAACTCCTTACAAATTGACGTGCAAATTATTCAGTTCTAATGAAATTTCATTAAGATGAATGTACCGCAGAAAAGCAGAGCAGAGGTCCAGACACTAATAAATTAGTAAGAGAAAAGAAATGTCTTGAGTGTAGTAGGAGCTTAATAGGCTCTCTCTCTCTCTCTCTCTCTCTCTCTCTCTCAAACACACCCACATAAGCATACCTTTTTCATTACTCTTTCTAGATCTTTCAGTGTATTGTTTCATTTGAGTGGATTTGGAATTATGTATGTATGTATATATATGACATATTTTCATTATTGTTAAATCTTGGTTGAATGTATTGATAATTGTTTTAATTTTATTAAATGTGAATTGTACTTTCTATCATGGCTATGCCACATAAGGTATATACAGTGAGCTGTTTGCTTTAAAAAAAACCCTTTTTTAAAGCAAGGCAAATGGGGTTAAGTGACTTGCCCAAGGTCACACAGCTAGGTAATTATTAAGTGTCTGAGGCCAGATTTGAACTCAGGTGCTCCTGACTCTAGGGTCAGTGTTCTACCCACTGCATCGCCTACCTGCCCCAAGATACCTCTTAAGAGATTAAGACAAAAGGATGTGATAGAATGATGCATATGATAAACCATAGACACACAAATGTGTGGATCAGTTTTCAAAGTTTTAGATATACATGAGAATTCAGAGAAACATAGGAAGATCTGCAGGGTCCGATAACAAATAAAGCAATTAGAACCAGAAGAATATATAATTAATTCAATAGCAAAAATGAAAACAGCATTGAAAAGTACTTTATCTCAGTTTAAATTAATGCCCAATTGGTTCCAGAAAACACTATTTTCCTCTCAATAGGAAAAATAGGAGATTAAAGGTGAAGAATATCATACATTGTTAGATTATTGTTGCTGTAACAGTAGGTTTGCTTAGCTGTTTTGCTTTTTTACGAGAAATGGCTCTGGGGAGGTGGTATATTGGGAAATGACGGTGGAATTAAAAAAAACTAATGACATCAACTTAGCTTAAATAGAAAAATCAGCATTCTATTCTCTTGGAAGGCTTTTGCTTCCATTTTTTCTTAATGGATAATTTTTTTTTTATAAACTTGAAGAGACTTTCATGGTGGCAGAGAATGACTGGACAGTGGATGATGGAAGCAAGAATCCTCATCTGACCTCCCCAGGCTAGGAATGTTTCTAATATGAGGTCAGATTTAAGAAGAGTCATAATGTCCCGACTTTTGGCTAGCTCTACATGGATATTTTTCCTCTATTGTAGACTCCAGGGATGTGTGTGGGCTTACTTAAAAATAAAAATAAAAATAAAAATAATTTGAACATTGCCCCTAAATATACTGGACATTCTGCATAAACATTTTAAAACAAATCAGACATCAATTCAATTCAACTCAGCCAATATTAGGGTCTTATTTTGTGCATTGTAGTATAATGGATAAAGCATTGGTCTCAGAGTCAAGAAGGCCTGGATTTAAATTCTCCCTCTAACACTTACTAGTTCTATGATCATGAATAAGTCATTTAATCTCATTTAGCTTCAAGTAACTCTGTAAGATTATGGATAGATTATAATCTGCATCAGGGGAAGCAGTCCCATACCAATAAAATCATAGATCCTTTATGCATTAACAGTTAACTATAAGAACTTCTGTTGGGTCCAGGGACCTGGGACACTACATCATCTCTCTCTTTCCAGTCAGAAATCCTTCTGCTTTGAACCCTGGGAGATATATGGATTCAATCCTAAGAAATCAGACTACCAAATTTACAATTTCTTTATACCCCCCACAATTTGGAATCCTAGGGAGAAATCCCTTAAAGCTTAGGTTTTACATTATACCTAAGGTCTCTCCAAAGCAACATAGGTACTCAGTATACAATGTAGATCAGCTACTAATGTCTTCTAAACCAAAGAAATAATAAGCATTCTAGGACTCACAAGTGCTCATTGGCAGAGGAAAAAAAAACACAATCAGTCAGTAACATAATAATTGTCAAACTCTACCAGAAGACATGATGCAATTAGCAAGACTGCCAAATAGAGTTTTATGTTTCACCTTGATTTTGTATTGGATAAACAATCTCTTCCAGGACCATGATTTTTTGGCAAGACAGGTTAAGGGTTGACTTCTTCCCATGGTCAAGAGTTATCTACCCTCCTCTTCTACTCCTACCACCACTCAGTTCTGACCAAGGGACTCAAATTCATAAGACTGCCTCCAGTCTGTTCAACTCCAGATTGTTGTCAGTCATCAATGATCAGGCAAAGAAAAACAAAGTATGAGCAAAATGTCAAGAATTTCGAGGATAATCATGAAAAAAAGTGGGAAGAAAGGAGTTTATTGGTTTCAGATCTCAAACTTTATTGCAAAATAATAAGCATTAAAATAATTGGTACTGGTTAAAAAAGAAAACTATCATGAGAAGTGATTAGGAACACAACATAGAGAAGCAAATAAACACAGAAGCATAGTATTTGATAAAAGCAAAGATCCCAGTTACTAGACTTACTATTTTTGGAACAATTGGATAGTAGTTTGGCAAAAATTAGATTTAGATCAATACCTTATACAATATACAAAGAAAACTTGAAATAGTCATGTACCATATCATAAACAAATTTGAAAAAAAGAAACTACCTTTTCTTATGAAAATTACCTTTCTCTTTTTTAATATGAATAGGGGAAAGAGTTCAAGAGTACACAAATAATAGGATGGATAACATTGATTTCATAAAAATTAAAAAGTTGTGCACAAACAAATCTACCAAAGTAAAAATTGGAAGGTAAACAGATTATTGAAAAAATATTTGTAGCAAGTTTCTCTAATGGAATTCTCATTTCCAAGATAAATGTAAGTAACTGATTCAAATCTGTAAGACTAAAAGCCTTTACCCAATAGATAGCCAAAGGATATTAAACTGAGGTTTCCAAAGAAAGAGATTCGAGCTATCAACAATCATATGAGAAATGTTCTATGTCATTAATAATTAAAGAAGTGAACATTATATCAGTTTTTAGGTTCTTCTATTAGATTGGTAAAATGACAAAAAAGAAAAATGATAAATGTTGGAGGTATTGTGGAAAAATAGGCACACTCATGTTTGTTGATAGAGCCATGAATTTGTCTAGGCATTGTGGAATGCAACTTAGAACTTTACCCAGAATGTTACCAAACTGTGCAAGATCATTGACCCAGCCATATCACTATTAGACCTGTACCTCCAAAGAAGTCAGAGAAATATGAAAAGGATTATGTCTATGAAAATATACATAGGGGCGGCTAGGTGGTTCAGTGGATAGAGCACAGGCCCCGGAGTCAGGAGTACCTGAATTCAAATCTGACCTCAGACAGTTAATAATTACCTAGGTATGTGGTCTTGGGCAAGTCACTTAACCCCATTGACTTGTAAAAACATATATATATATATATATATATATATATCTTTTTTGATGACCAAAAATGGGAAACTAAGGAGTATTCTCTTATTGAGGGATGCCTAAAAAAATTATGGCATAAAATATAGTGAAATATTATGTCATAATATTGATGAAATGGATAATTTCAGAGGAAGAACTTTATAAACTGATGTAGAGCAAAGTGAGCTGATCTAGGAGAATGTTTTCTACAATGAAGCAACATTTTAGAAAAAAATTTGAAAGGCTTTAGAACATGGATAAATGAAATGATAAACCCTAAGTCCAAAAGAATGAAGATGGACCATGAAATACCTTCCAACGGAAAATTAATGAACTTAAATTAAAAAAGAAACATACAGTGTCAGACATGACTAATATAGAAATTTGTTTAACTGTATTATGTAGCTATGAATTAAGAGATCTATTTTTCAGATTTAAAAAATTTTGCTCAAGGGAAGGGGCTTAGTGGAAGGGATAGATTAATCTTAAAAATACTTTTTACTTGAAAAATAAAAATACTAAACTATTTATGAAAAGAAAATCAAAGCAAAAGAAGTAGATAGAAGTCTGGTCTCAAGTTCACTCATTTTAGCACTGGTTCTAACTGCCCTGTGGGAATCATTGCCATTGATATGTGTTTAGGGGAAGGGGAGAAGATAGGAGGAAGTCTCCTTCCTGCACACTTCTAGGATGAGGCCTGAACAGTTTTCACAGTATCTATAGCCAGGAAAAGAAAAGTGAGGCAGAGAGTAGGCCACTCCCTTTTTAAAGTCAACTGAGTTAGTGTCTCTTCTTGATTAGTGGTCAATAATGGGATCATTTTGTGATCTGAAAGCAACTCAAATCCTTTAGTACTGAGTTATTTCCTGCAAAGTGGTCAGGGCGCAGGCTAAGTACTCCACGGAGATTCCTCCAAACAAATCTCCACTACCAATGTATTGATGCATTGACCTTCAAAAACATTGATCAGAGTCTCCTTTGATTAATTCAGTGGATTCTTCAATCAAACTGATGGAGTTATTGGTCATGAGTTTTTGTTTGGTAGCCTCTGTGGGACACCTCATCATATTGCTTATAGGACACAGAAAACTCAACATGCTTGGTATATTGAAGTTCAAGAAGACAGATGCTTATTGGAAAAATTCCTCTCCATTTTCCTTTTATTCTATAAAAGCAAGTTAATAATTCCTTTCCTCACTAAATCCTTACAGGATTTCCTTTTTCCTTGCCCTGTGGATAGGAGAGTAGACCTGCATTCTGCATGAGGGGTGAAGCCCTGAGAAGGGTAGGCTCTACCCATGTACAGTAACTTCTCCCAGGAGTACTTAATATCAGCTTGTAGTAGAAGAATATGACAGAGATAGATATGTGATTTCATGTGAACTGAGAAGAAAATTCCCATGTGTATGTTTCTAACTCAACAGATGGTAATAACTAGGACTCTGATAAACTTGACTGAAGAGAATCTTTAATAGACAATCTGCATATCATCACCTGTATGAAGGAAGAGGACTATTGAATTCCATTGGTAGCATATTCCCAGAATCTAGCCCTCTAGTCATAAAAAAAGATTTCCTAGGAAGTGTCTCATTGGCAAATCCAAGTTTGAAAATTTGGGAATCATTTATTTTAGATAGGAAATGGTGTTTCTTGATACAGTATACTTCTTGGAAAATGATCAAGCCCATAGTCCACAGGTGGGGAGATGATACCACTTCCTACTTGGCAAACAAAACCAGTGAGTTACATAGATGATGTTGTTGTATGTATAGCCTTCAGTTTCAAAAAGGACCAATGATATCATGAGGTATAATTCTTGAAGAAGGAAATTTCTTATTCAGTAGCCCCCCAAAGTAATTTTACGTTCCAGGGAAGTCTAAGCCAGAGGGTGGAATCATATGCCCTGGGAAGATTATGGAGATCACTGTGAGAAAGAAGGATTCATTAGAATGTCAAAGGGTTACCCTTATAGCAATCCCTAAATTCATTTTCTGGGAGGAAGAAAGGCTGTTAAGCTAGTTGAGTATCTTCATGTCTACTGTGTCTGTTTATGGGCTCATATTATTGTCTTTTGTATTTTTGTGGGGTTAAATAAAAGCCTAATAAGCATTTACCAAGGAGCATGTATAGGAACAAAGGTTCCCTTTTATCCATATTTAGGGAAACCTAGATGCAAATTATACCCTGAGGATAATCAGAAATTTTCTTGGAGCAACTCTGAGCATGGGCAAAGAGCCAAAAAGAGCAATGGATCAATCCCCTTTGGAGTAAGGTCACCTGAATCAAACAAAGGTCTCTGTGAGCCCAGAAATCATTATGGGGGAAAGAAGGGGGACCCTGTGCCACAGGAGACATATTTATAAGTAAAGCATAGAATTATTCCCATGAGCCTTGCATGACTTAGAGATAACACCTATATTCCTGTGAATCATTCTATATTCCTGTATACAAGTCCTTGGGAAAATGATTGTTTTTACAAGACCTCATAATTTAATCAATAAGTTGCCATATATGGTACACTATTTGGAAAGCAGCAAGATTTAGTATATAAGCGAGGTTAAGGCATTGGGGAACTGGTGTAACCTCTATTATAATTCAGTCTGATCTGACTAAGGCTGAATGAGCTAAAGTTATTGAAGAGCTTTGTGAAATCCCACTGTCTGAAATGTTCCTTTAATTTAAATCATAAAATCCATAAACTGTGTTAAAAACAAAAGAAGATAGTCCTTGCTAAATTTCAGAATTAAGGTTAATCTTTATTAGAGGATTCCAATATGTTCTTTCTGGCATGACCTTTCATGGTCTATTAAAGAGGGAAAATAGAAACTCTCTTTCTTTCATTTTGAAAACACTTTCTTTCATTTTTAAAAAAAACAATGAATTATCAGAGTCATACCCTACAGATAAACAATACCAGTTCAGGAGGGTAGCTGAAAATAATGTTTCTCTTATTATTTTCAAAACAATTAAAAATTTTATAATATATGTTTTTAAAAATGTAGTTCCACATTAGAAATTCAAAAAATGTCATTAGAAAAGGATTAGAAAAGAAAGTAGGTTCCTAGAGGTAGGATCAGGAATTTTGAAGTAGAGGTCAAGAGGTGCAGATTTTAATCCTTTTTGTTATTATTAGTGCAATTCACCTATTTAACTGAATCTCAGTTTCCTTGTTTGTAAAATGAGAAAGATTTTGAAGATACTTTCAGATCCTAACATTCTAGGCATTACATGAGATCCCCTGGGGCATGGATGATATTTCACCCCTCCCCATATCTTCCTCCAGACCTTAAAGTTAAATTTTCTTAGCCTTTAGCAAAAGTGCTTATTCATCAAGGAAGAAAGGTATGTAAGCCTAATTGAGCTGAAATAAATTTCAGCAATTCACCTTTTCAAGAGATTGTAGGAGTTCACTATTTGTAACCCGAAATAGTTGTCATAGTTGTCTGAATTTGTGTTCTTACCTCTTGTCTCTCTGTAGTCCGGATTCACGGGATTGAAACAACTGTAGCAATAAGAAGGAATTATTGTATCCAAATGAGCAGTCTTCAACCAGTATAGAATTGGAAGGGAGAAGACTCAGTTCCATATTGGGGAAACAGAGAGCTTGGGACACCAGTATGAAGCTGTTATTGAGGAGTCCAAAGAAAAAGAAGAGTCTGGAGGCCAGACAACCCTCCTGGGGTGAGACAAAGACCTTGGGGCCATCGGTTCAGTGATGGATATAGTTTGCAAAGGCAGCTCTTCCCAGAATATTATCTGATAACTTTCCATTTTAACTCATTAATCTTGCTAACTAGATGCTAAGCTCTGTTGCTTCTATGCTTCTGAAGAACCAGATTATTGTAAGCACCCTCTAAATTCCTGGCCTTGGAGGAAAGCTCTGATCACCCCAGCCTAGTTATAGCGCTGGGTAGGGGTGAGAAAGAGGGCAATAAACTAGGAAAGAACCTTGAATGGGAGTGTAGCTGGAACAACTGATTATCTCACACATAGTCAAAAATCAACCATCTCAAAACATTTTTTTACAAGGGAAAAGGGAAGAGGAGAAGCTTTGCTGAACCTAATGAAATTAAATTCTTGACTCATGCCATCCTTTTCAGAATAGAGTGATTGTCAGTGAATAAGTCATCCTGAAGGCATTGGCACAAGACAGACTTCTGACTGTTCTTATTTCATGACCATTAGCACAGATCCACGTGAGTATTCCCAACATCCACATTACTCTGTGTTAACACATTTAACCAATGACCTTCGCTATGTTGCTTCTTTAATACCAAATTGACTTACAGCCTTATCCATTAGATTTAAATACTTGGATGATTCATCATTTACAGTAAATCTATTAGAGAGGTTACACTGCAAAATTCACAATTGTCTGCATAGCACGCCTGCCTGGAAGTTAAGTATGGGAGCGGAAACCAAAGCAGAGAGATTCCTATCCTTGGTTTGAAATTTAAACTTAGCCGGCTATGACAAACATCTCAGCCCCAAGCCTGAGAGGGAAGAGGCATCTGTCACATGCTTTACATAGTTTACTCTAATAATAGTCTCAGATTGTTTCTGAGAGGAGAGTAATGCCTTTCTTCATAAGAAAAAAAGCTTGTATGGGACAATCCATGAAAAAACAGGAATTTTTCCTCTCTTTCCCCTTCTTAGAAGATTCCCAGTCTTACGGCTCACTCCCCCCACCCCCACCCCGACTAGGCAGGTGTGTGTCCCAACTGTTGGCTTTGAGCTGGTTAAATATAGTCCCAAGCCAGAAGCTTGTTCACCAGTGAACTAGAGCTTACAGATGTTATCCCACTAATAGTAAATGAGCTCATCCTTGGTGCGGAGGCTTATTCATTTGGGAGAGAATAATGAAAGTGATATAGTCATTACATCATCTTTTCCTGTACATTATTCTCCCCCCATCTAAGAGGGAGAGCAGGCTGCTGTGTCAGTCCTAAGCCATCTTGTGTTCATGCTTAACAGAAAGATACAAACCTAATCTGAGGATTCTCCTGATTCAAGTTATTTGGGAGGTTTTCTTTGATGATTTAGATATTGAAAAGCATAAACTGGACTTCTTGGCTTGTAATTATCTGAATCCATACAATAGAATACAAACAAAATAATGCAAAGTCATTCTGACAGAAGGGGAACTCCTATTTGAGAAAAACTAGAAAGATTTCTTAAAGAAGATAAAGAAGTTTCTTAAAAAGAGCTTAGCCTTGAGGGGATATGGAAACTATGAAGAGAAGACATTGTTTATAGAATACCTATACAAATAGTCAATAATGAGCAAAGTAGTTAAAATCAAGTGAGTTCTCTATTCTATCTTGCTTTTTTTTCTCTCAGAGGTATCACTTTCTTCTTATTCCTTTGAGGGGTTATTTTATTTCTCTCAAATGACCAGTGGAGAGGAAAAAAGACTTGGTTCTAGACATATGGAGACTTCTGAATAATGGAACAAACTTGTAAAAAAAAAAAGGTCATGAGATCATGTCTTAAGAGATCTAAATGGTTTATTTACCTACTAGACTCCCAACTCCAATGTAGGATGTATTTATAACTAATGAAGCAGAGAAAGACATGAAAAATACCCTTAAGGTTGTATAAGGATTAGTAAATAGTCTTATATGAAAGACTGGTATTTCCTAGAGAAAGCACTTAACCTTCACTACTTTGCTCATTACTGAATATTTGTAGAGGTGATCTAAAAACAATGTTGCCCCCTTATGGGGTTTTCATAACTCTTCATGACTAAACCCAAGTGCTATCTCCTTAAAATCCTTGATTTTCTCAAATATGAGTTCCCCTTTTCTCAAAAAGGCTTTGTATTGTTTTGTTTGTAGTCTATCTTTATTTATCAGTGTTCACATTCTGTCCCACCCTTCCACAGTAAAATCTAAACTCTTGAGGGTTAGGGTTATTTTATCTTCTTTTTTTTTTTATTCCACAAAGGAAAATTTGTAGCTTCCTGTGGGTTTTTAAACCTATCTTGCTTTCTCTAGTCCTTTAGTTACCTAGAATTACAAACCAATCAGAGTAGAAGTATAGTAGTACCAACAGTAATGATAAGACTAAGCTCCAGTTAATATTTTTTTGTTCAAAAGAAGTCAGTTGCTTCAATGGACATTCTTATCCTTATAATTTCTTGAATTATTTCTTCCAGTGATCAAATGCCATTCTTATCTTTGATGTCACCAGAACAACATTTCCTCATAAAATGGAGTATGGATATGGATTTGAATGTAAACATGTTATCTGATGCTAGGCCATAGAATAATGTCAAAGATAGGCCATCAGAGACTTTCTAAATTCAAAGACAATAGAGTAGATATGTTGTGGTATAATAAATTACTCAAAATACAAATGTTTCTCTAATGACATGTTCCCCCTTTTTTTTTCTTATGGACTAACCTCCCCCTCAATCTGAACCACCAAGATCATGTTATTTTGGTTATGGGTTGTTTCAGTCATGTCTGTCTCCCTATGACCCTTTTTGGGATTTTCTTGGCAAAGATACTAGAATGATTTGCCCTTTCCTTTCGCTTCTTATTTTACAGATGAGAAACTAAAGCAAACAGGGTGACTTGCCCAGGTTACATAGCCACCAAGTGTCTGAAGCTGATTTGGAACTTAGGTCTCCCTGACTCCAGGCCCAGCAGTCCATCCACTGCACATAAAATTAGACAAATCAATATCAATGGCTAATGTTAGAGGTTGGTGTTGCTAATTAAATAGCATTGATTAACAGATATTTAAACAATGCATAAAAATAATAACATGGCAATCTAGATTGAATTCTCCTTTATTCTTCCTCCTGTTCTGATTGGAAAGGAAAGGGATTGAGATTTAAACTCTGGGTGGGAATTTCTCCAGCATTTCATTTAGGGGAAACAGGGAAAAGATATATACTAGACTTCACTTGCTTGCACTAACCCTCCACACAGGTGGGTCCAATGGTCAGCGAGCAGCCCTTGGGTCCAATTCTCCCACTGATGGACTTTGTGTCATTCGTTGTTGTGGTTGTTAGTGGTATGATCACACTGCTTTCATGCACAAGTATTGGATTCTGTATGTGACCCTCTCTGGACTGGTTTTTTGTTGGCTAGCATGGTTGGCCCAGTAGAGATAAAAGGTTGGACATTCTTGGAAGAGAGATTGGGTAGGGCTGTGCTTTTTCTAATTCTTACTGCACTTGTTTAGAGAAACATAGAAACAAATCAAACTTATAGTCCTCTTTCTCCACTTTGCTGTCATACAACCCTCAAAAGCTGAGTAGAACTCTTCCAAGTCACCAGAAGTAGAAACCCGGGGCACTCCTATGTCACCATGAACATTCTGACCCACCAAATCTCACAAAAAAAAAAAACATAGGATGGCAGTCAGGCTTCCATACATATACAATGAGCATATCAAAAATGATCTCCCCTTTTAAATCTTGTTCTCTTATCTCTTCTCTTGTTCCATCAGTGTATTCTTCATCTTTCCCCTCTTCCCCTTATTACTTTTCATCAAGGGAATAGGGAAATCTCAGTATCTAATTCTTCCACACCTTCCCTCGGAATGAATTCAAGATCTATGTTTCCCCCTGGAATGAAAGGTATTGGGAAGCATTGCATGGTGAGAGGTAGGTGTTAGAAAACACTGTAGGGTCATCAAACATTCACTGAGCACATTCATTGTGCCCTGGACTTGAGAATACAAAGAAAGGCACAAACGGAGTCCTTGCCTTCAAGGATCTTATATTCTAAAGGGGAAGATAACAATGTGAACAACTCTGTCCATTAAAAGTATGTGACTAATGTGAAGTATCTCAGCCCCAGCCTCTACCATCTAGATACTCTTATGAGAGGTTCAGAAACTTTAGAGAATGATGGGAAGGAAGAATCTAATCTAAGATTTGGTTACAAATCAAGAGATTTGGATTCTCTTCCTAATTCTATCACTAAGTAGATGGATGATAACTTGACTAATGACTTGATTTCTTTTATCTCTAGTTTCTTTGTTAAATTTGAATAGTAGTACCTCCCTCACTTTCCTCTGATAGATTAGGTAATTGAATATATTTTAAAGCACTTTGAAAAAAAAAGTTTACATATGTGAAAATAAAAGTGAAAAATGCAATTGTTAATTTTATAAATCTGGAGTCTAGGCTTTATTTATCTTGTAAATGGACACTCTTGTGTCCCTTTAGTCTAAATAAAGTATTGTATTACTCATTTGAGTATATGTTTTAGTTTAAAATTTTCTGAATTCAAACACTCCAAAAAAAGGACATCTCCATTTACAAAGTAGAACAGAAAGAGAATTTTATATAAAACTGCAGTTTTCTCACATACAGCTTGCTTTTTAAAAAGGTACATATTAAATTCAACATGTTAATTTCAAAACTATTACCGTTTATCTATTTCTCATTCTGTTCTGTGTTGTGGGTTTTTTATATTTAATTACTTTTCAAATTAATAAAAATTTATTTTGTTGTACATTTTAAAAGACTTCAATGATCTCTTTTGTTTTGTAAAGTCAATGAGACTCCAGTCCTGGGAGTATTTACAAATGAGGTGGTTAGATAAGCCTAGTTCTGAAAATGAATGATGGATCAGAGGGGTCAGGTCATCAACACCTGAGAGCATTGTATGTATTCTGTAACTATTTCCTGACCATTCACTGAATGGTGAACAGAGTTTTGTATTTTGTTTTTGTTTTTGTTGTTTTTTTTTTTATTGACTTCTTAGATAGAAGGGAGAGTGTCTACAAAAAGTTCCAACAGAAAAATTTAACTTCATTTTTTCTTGTTGATCATGAGGTGTAAGCACACACTACTCTCCAGAACTGGGAGAGGATTGGGGGTGGACTGGAGAAGTCCCCTTCTCTGCCTCTGTCTCTAGGTCCTGGTCTCTTAGGTATGCCTATTTCTAAAATGAGATTATTAACTATTTGTGTCTTCTTTCATTTGACGTAGAAGCTTCTGAGACTTTGAAAGATTAGAAGAACCAAGTTCAGGAGTAATCTGCTCAAAAGAATTCAATAGTGAATCTAACTAGAAGTCTATTTGCCAGCAAGGGTCTGGACCAATTCTTTGCCTCTGCCACATTCAGAAATGGGGAGAGGAGATAATATCCAGCTAGAGGCATAATTAAAGAAGTGGGGGAGAAATGAAGAGATGACTGCTCTGGGAGTTTTCTTTAAATGGATGTTGAAGGAGATTTCTACTCCCCTCTCCATTCAAAGGAAACCCAGGAGCAGAGGGAACTGAAGATTTGTGAGTACCAAAGCTGTCCTCCTGCAGGGTGATGAGGTTCCTGGGGACAGGCGGAAAAGCTAATTTACAAAATTTAATTGATATTAACTGGTTGCATTGATAGTGTGATATAATTGATAGGAAGCAGCTAAATGGTCCAGTGGATGGAGTACTGGACTTGGAGTCAGAAAAACCCAAGTTCAAATATGACCCCAGACACTTATTAATTGTGTGATCCTGGGCGCTGTTTACCTTAATCCACCAGAGAAAGAATTGACAAACCACTTCAGTGATTTTGCCAGTAAAATCCTATGAACCCAATATTGACATGCTATGATTCATGAGATCACAAAGAGTTGAACTGGACTGAATAATAATCAGTGGTTTTGATTTTGAGGGGACATGGCAATTGATAAGTGGAAATATTGGAATGGAAGTTCAAGTTTATTACATTAGAAGAACCTCATTGCCTTTCAGGGGTACTCCTAGAATCTCATTAAGATGTAGATGTTATTTGTGAACCCAACTTGCTAGCACATACAGGTAGGGAGAATCAGTAGGGTCGTCTTATTTTCTTTTTTTTTTTCTTTTCAACCTAACCTCCTTCCCTTACCCCCAAAACCTGCTCCAAACTTTCCAAGTCTTCTTTCTTTTTACTCCTTCTAACGTATTCTCCCATCCTTGAACATGACACCCCATCTCATGTCTCTAAGTATTTTCTATTTGTTTTGGCTGAAAAATGTTTGAGGCAATTAACAAAAGTGCAACAAATGTAGATGGAAATCAAGTCTACATCTACCAGTATTTCCAAAAGTATAAACCGGATAATGTGTTCTATATTCCTCAAAGGAAATCAGTGGTAGAGTCTGGAGTCTGGCCCCCTACCCATGGTAAGGGAAATTTTTTGCAAGGAGATCAACAAGCAGTAGAAATCTGGAATATCCAAATTGGAGGAGACAGACCTTCAAGGTCATCTAATCTTCCTGAAGCTGGAAACCTTTCTATAGCATCTCAGTTGAATAATTACCAACCCTGAATGAACACAGATATTTTTAAGGATTTGTGCTTCTAACACTGAACTTTGGAGTAGGTTTCAAAAGAGTCCTTGGGGTGTTTATAGTCTAATTGAAAGGCAGGACAGTGTAATGGAAAGAACTCTAGATTTGGAGTCCACACACCTAGGCTTAGCTTGGAAAAGAAAGGATTTGAAGGGGACATAGCTACTATTTGTAAGTATTTTCAGAGCCCTCTTAAGAAAAAGGGATTATATATTCTACTTGACTTCAAAGGTCAGAATAAGGAGAAATGAATAGAAGTTACAGAGAGGCAGATTTCATTCAGTGTAAGGAACAATTCTCCAAGTTTGCTATGCTGACTCATTAAGAAATGAGTTTCTTAACTGGTTATCCAACATCCTTGGCATCCTAGTGTTCTCCCTCCTCATTTCCACATCTTCCTTCAGATCTCACCTAAAGTCTCATTTTTTGCAAGAAATCTTTCCTAGGCAGCCATAAGCTTTCAGTATGAGATGACCCCCAGTATATATCTTATTTGTTCCTTGGGGACAGAGACTGTCTTTTACCTTTCTATTCTTTTGTTTACCATAGTGTTTAGAACAGAGAAGATATTTAATGAATGATACTGCTAAAAATGGAACCTAGGTCAACTAAGTAGTATAGTGGCTAGAGCACTGGCCCTGGAGTCAGAAGGATGTGAGTTCAAATCTAACCTCAGACACTGTGTCACTTTGAGCAAGTCACTTAATGCTGTTTGTCTCAAAAATAGAATATGCTTAATAACTATATATACAGTTTAAAAGGCAAATAGAGAAATTCATTTGTGTTGTAGGCTCATTTGAACAAAGAATAACAATTTCCCTTGAAACAATTATGGGGTGCCATTTTAAGTTATATGTTCTGATTTTACCAGTGTTAACTATTCTGATAAGTGTTTCATATTTTTACAGTAATATGGCAATAATAGGAGTTTAGCTCAATTTTTATTTGAATGGTATTATTTTTTTAATTATTTAAGGAAATGGGGTTAAGCAAATTGCCCAAGGTCACATAGCTAGGCAATTATTAAGTATCTGAGGGTGGATTTGAACTCAGGTCCTCTTGACTCCAGGGCAGGTGCTCCAACTACTGAGCCACCTAGTTGTCCCCTGAATGGCATTATTTTAAACCAATTTGCCTTTATTCTCTTCTTTCAACTTTGTCTTTTCCATTTTGAACCAGTTAAAACCATGACCTCTGTAGAACCAGAGAAATAAAGCAAAAAGAATAAAAATTTAAGAACTGGGTTAATAAAAGCAATCAATATGCTGTGGGAAAGGGTAGGGAGTAGGGATTAGGGTATAGACTCCAGAACATCTGTGTGACTGAAGGTGCAGAACAGACATATTCAAATAGCTTCCCACCATGGCAAACAATGGAAGGATGTTCATCATTCTCTGAGACCACCCTCATGACCCCCATTCCTGACTCTTTGGATTCAACATTGCCTGGGACGGAAAACTCTTCCCTGAACATCTTAGCCGCTATCGGGGAATGACATCTACTCAGGGGAATGTGTCTCAGAGTGTTGTATATTTACTCTGACTATGTGAGACTGCAGACACAAACACAGTGGCAGAGTTACATTTGGTCTTAAACAGAGAACCACGTGTTCTGTGTTTTCTATAAATGAATCTATTGATGTGAGCTCAGGAATTTTACTATTGCAGGCTGTCTGGTTCCCTTTTCCCCCTGCTGTATTTAACCTATACTTTAGGCATTGTTGCTGAAGAACGTCATTTGCTTTAGCTTTCCCTGTAAAGAACAGCCCAGTGCCAAAGAGCTTCTTCTTCCTCTGAAATATATTTTCACAGAATCACAAGATCTGAATCCAATCCAACAAGCAAGTATTAATTGCCTTCTATGTGCAAGACTATCATACTAAGGGACAAGAATGCAAAAAACAAAACAGAAATAGTCCCTCCTCTTAAAGAGCTTGCTCAGAGTTGGAAGGAATGTCAGAAACCATCAACACTGACCCATTTCTGAACAAGAATCCTCTCCACAACATAGTCAAAGAAGAGGTCATCTGGCCTTTGCTTGAAGATCACTTCATTACTACAGTCTGAGTAGCCCATTCCATTTTTGGATAATTAAGTATTTGGGAGGGGCAAGGGGGTGGCACTGGGGATAGAGTCCCAGGCTCATAAGTCAAGAAGACCTTAGTTCACATCCAGCCTCACTTACTAGCTGTGTCACCCAGGACACCTTAACCCTGTTTACCTCAATTTCCCCATCTATAAAATGAGCTGAAGGAAATAGCAAACCACTCCAGTGTCTTAGCCAAGAAATCCCCAAGTGAAGTCATGTAGAGTCAAAGTGAATCTTTGATATTTGAATCATCTATTTATGTTAGTTATCTCTTTTATGTAAGATAACTAAAATCTATCTCTTTACAACATCCATATATTATTTCTAAAAGCCTCTACTTCTGGGATCAGACAGAAAAAGGCTAATATCTTAAGTGACTGAGCATCCCCAGTTCTTACAATTGATCTTTCACGTGACATTATCTGGAGGTCTTTCACCATCCTGGTTGCCCTCCTATGGATACTTCCAGAACTGAACTGACTTGAACTCCAAAAGTGGTCTGACCAGGTTAATGAGGAACAGAAAAATTATCCACTACCTTCATTCTGAACACAAAGAATCTCAGTGTAGCCTGGATCACGTTGACTATTAGCTGTCATAATGCACTACGGAGTCTTACTAAGCTTAAGGTCTACCCAAATCTCCTGATGGTTTTCAAATGCATTGGTATTTGGGTACATTTTCCCTAACTTCTCCTTGAATAACTAATTTTTAAAATCTGTTTAAGATTGTTGTATTTATCCTGGTCAACTTTCATTTTATTGTCCATAGGTTTATATCTTATTGTACATTAAATTTGTGAGATGTGCATATTTAAAGGACCCACCTGGGGACAGCTAGGTGAGGTAGTGGATAAAGCACCGGCCTTGGAGTCAGGAGTATCTGGGTTCAAATCTGGTCTCAGACACTTAATAATTACCTAGCTGTGTGGCCTTAGGCAAGCCACTTAACCCCATTTGCCTTGCAAAAACCTAAAAAATAAATAAATAAAAATAAAGGACCTGCCCTAAAAGTTCACCTGGTCTATTTATGCCCAACCTGTGGTAGAACATTCTGAGCTTGTATTAGTCTGATCAGTCACAGTCTGACATGTAACTTGACTCTAACATAGTGATGCCATGTTGGTCCTCTTCAAGAACAAAGGAAAATAGTCAACTATCATCTTGTCTGGACATAGCTGTTTGCAGTTCAGTGGAGCACTGGTCCTGAAATGAGGAAGACCTGAGCTCAAATCCAAACTCAGATACTCCCTTTCTATGACCCTGGACTACCAATTTCCTCAACTGTAAAACAACAACAACAACAACAACAACAACAATAATATTAATATATATATATATGTATATATATGTCTCCCAGGGTTGTTGTCTAATATGAAATAAGTGCAAAGTGCTTAACAGTGTCCAAATTTAATGTTTAATAATTCTTTCCTTCCTTCCCTCCCTCCTTCCTTCCTTCCTTCCTTCCTTCCTTCCTTCTCTCCATCCGCTTTCTCTCCCTCCATCCTGTAATCCCTCTTTCTTCCTTCCATTCTTCTTTTCCTTTCCTCCTTTCCTCCCTCCCTCCCTCCTTCCTCCTTTTTTTCTTCCTTCCTTGGATTCAGCTCAACATTTTAATTGTGTTAACTTTTTTAATCTTGACTGTCATCTATTTATGTTAGTTATCTCTTTCAGTTTCATGTCACTTCTAAATTTTCAAGATTTGCATCTATGTATTTTTTCATTAATATTTCTTTTTAAAATTAATTATTTGAACTACCTTTACATTTGCTTAAATAAACATTCATCTCTTCTGTGAAACCCTTCCTGATTCCCTTAGCTAAAAATGTTCTTTGCTTACTCTTAATCTCCTATGTCTATTATTTTTTACCTTATATTTATTTAATCATAATTATATGCTATTCCCTCTCTTCCTTCCATTAAAATGTAAACTTCTTGAGGGTAAGGTCTGTTTTGTTTTTCATCTTTGTAATACCAGGCCTCATGTCATAAGCAAATTAAAACAAAATTTTATTTAATTGAACTGAATTGCATCTTATGCAATAGCAGCAACTTTGTAAAGAAAAACAATTTTGAAAGGCTTAAGCATTTTGATCATGTACTAGCAAATTGATTTCAGAAGAATAATGATGAAGCATGCTCCTGATAAAGCATAATAAGACAAACATTTTTGGAAACTGCCAATGTGGAAATATATTTTGTTTGTCTATGCATATTTTTATCAGGATTTTTCTTTTCTTTTTTTCATCACTATACTGCTAGCTCATCTTGATTGGAATTGATGAAGAGGGAGAATAATATTGGGACTGTCAAATTAGGAAAAAAAAGAAAGCATTATTGAAAAAAAAATTTTTAAATGCATAGAAACTAATAGAAGGAAAGCCAGAAGAAATTCAAACAATCAAGACATGTAAAACGTCATTTTTATATACTTTTCAAGGAAAAGAAAATTGCACATAATAGAGATTTGCAGTTTCATGAATAATATTCTTTTCTATTCTGCTTAATGAATGGAACACTCATTTTATTTGGCAAGTTCAAAACAAAAGAAAATTTTAAGAGATTTTAAAAAGAACACCCCTCCAAATAATTAATATTTACTGTATGTTATAATAAGCAATGGTGAAGATACAAAGTTTAGATAAACATAGTACCTGTCTTCAAGAAGTTTTTTTTTTTAAAGTTTTTATATTTACCATTGGAGACGCTGAAATTGTCATACAAAAATAATGCATAGTAAAAGTATGAGAGGTTGAGCTATATGAAGACTTCCGGAGAAAAGGAGGTATTTAGGGATTGTTTACCCTTTCATCTATATGAAGGTGTTACTCCTCCACTAAAGTCCAACTCTGATACCTAAATTAGAGGTGAGTACTCAAAGTCTACACTAGGATACTACTAGTTATATAGTATAGTCAGAGGCTCTAGTCCAATAGCATTACTCTCCATTGTTGAAGAATGATTGGTTGATTGTTTAGTACACCTTGTCTTGTGATGAAAAGAGTCTGAAGAAGAGAGATCTTTGGTCTTCCAGCTTCCAGTTCTTCTAGGTAGAATCTCTTGAAGAGAAAAACTCTAGAAATAGGCTGACAGGTAGGGTGTGCAGTCTCACCAGCCAGCTTCAGTCATATGTTATCTCCAACTTCTCTACTAGAGACTTCAAGAAATTTTCCATGGAAGTAGGGCTTTCTTTCTCTTAGTTGAACTGAGTTATTTCTCTCCTAGTAAAAAACCCAATCACTTTGTGTTTTGTCTGGCATGTTTAAAATTCTTTAATTTAATTAATTTAATTTAATTTCTGGTTACTATTGAGTTAGATACATGGTTTTACTTCTTTTTTAATGTTATTTTATTTTATTCATTATAATTACATGCAAAGATAGTTTTCAAAAAATTTTTTGTAAGCTTTTGAGTTCTATCATTTTCTACTTCTATTTTTTCTTCCCCCCCACTCCAACACAGTGAGTAATCTGATATAGGTTATACATGTTCAATCATGTTTAACATATTTCCATATTAGAATGGGTTTACTCCTTATTTCACTTTTTTGTAATCCTTGTAAAACTGGCATTTAGTGAGAATGAAGTCAAGTCTTGAACATATAAGTTAGGGCATTCCTTCCCTATTAAGAGATGGTGATCAGGAACATTACTGGAATCTGAAATTGTTTTCCCCAGATTAGCAATATTTAGGGGAGTGGCTAGATATAATTCCAGCCTGGTACTATGCCCCTCTATGAAAGCAACCACATTGTCTACACTCTTTGAGTACGATTCTAATCATTTCAATGAACAATCACTTCACTGATATTCTTGAAGTTGTATCTGTATGTGGCCATATAAGGTGGTGAGATCAGTTGAATTTAAGTACTATTAAGTTCTAGCAAACTTTTGAATTGAAAAGCCCAGTTAAGTTTAGAGATCACCACTATGATGGCTGAAAAACCCCCATCATTCCATGGCTGATAGGTGGTGATTTGGTGATCTCTAAACTTAAATGGACTTTTAAAAAATCTCTTAAAATATTTTTTTGTTCTGAACTTAACCAAATAAAATGAGCATTCCATTTATTAAGTAGAATAGAAAAGAGTATTTATTCATAAAACTGTGAATCTCCATTATGTGCAATTTTCTTTTCTTTGTAAAGTATATAAAAATAACTTTTTACGTGTCTTGATTGTATTTCTTCTGACTTTCCTTCTATTATCAACTTTTAGAGCAACCAGCCTTTGGCCTCAATTTCCTGATCTTATCCTGACCAGAATTAAATTGTTCTTCCTTGGCAATAGTTGAGTAGAGGAGACTCTTGAAAGATCTAATCACACTTCCCCAGAAGTCACATCTAGACAGATCTATGTGAACATATATATTTTACAAGAGCCACACACATAGCTTATAGGAGAAGTGTTTCAAGAGTATTCTTAATGTGTCTACTCTCCAAGTTAAGTCACATCTAGAAAGATCTATGTGGACAAAAGCAACACACATACTTTACAGTAGAAGGGTTTCATGTGAAGGCTTAATGAGTCCACTTTCCAAGGACCAGCCAAGCTTAAGCTAAATGCTCTTCACCAGAAGGTGATGAATTTCTCACTCCGTATCAAACCTATAGAATGTGTAAAGGTTCCAATTTGTGCAGTTTTCACTGCTAAAATCCCAGTTCCCTGGAAGTCCTGGAGTTAACATTTCAATTTTAATTTCATAAATCAGTCAATCCACCAAGCAATTATTTAGAGCTACTGTATGTTAAGTACTATGCAACTTGCTAAGAATATAATGACAAAAATTAGCCATTGTCTTTAAGGGACTTACATTTTAAGGATATATTTCTTCATTCATGCAGATAAGGAAGTTCTCTCCACCATTCATCACTAAGCTAACTCCTTGTCTTAGTAGATATCTCAGAGTGCTATAATGGATGGGAAAAAAAGCTATCATTTTATTACTGATAAGTCGTAATTTGGTGAACTCTAAACTTAACTGGGCTTTTCAATGCAAAACTTTGCTAGAACCTGATAATACTTAAATTCAACTGATCTCACCACCTTGTATGGTCACACAGAGATACAGCTCCACGTATATCAGTGAAGTGATTGTTCATTGAAATGATTTGAATTTTACACAAAAAAAGTGGAGACAATGTGGTTGTTTCATTAAGCTAAGAGTTACAGTTTCTTAGGGTTTGCAAAGTCCAGTCAAAAATATTTGTTAAATATCTACTTTGAGCTAGGCACTTTATCACATATAAGACCTTTGCTGTTGTAGAGAGAGGAAGCACTCAAGTGGCCCATGATCTCAGAGCATATTGGTCTGGGTTGTAGGGTTTTTGGTTTTTTTTTTTTTAGGTTTTTGCAAGGCAATGGGGTTAAGTGGCTTGCCCAAGGCCACACAAGCTAGGTAATTATTAAGTGTCTGAGGTCAAATTTGAACTCAGGTCATCCTGACTCCAGGGCTGGTGCTCTATCCACTGAGCCACCTAGCCACCCCTGGGTTGAACTTTTGGCAATGGGGAAGAGGATTTCTCGGAAAGAGTTTGCAGCTTGTAAGGTGAAATTTGAGTGTTCGTGAGTTCCTTCTCAATCTTGGGCCATGTTGGTAAGCCATATAGACAAGTCAGGTTTCTGGATATGTGTCTACTGTTCATTTTTTTTTTGGTTTTTGCAAGGCAGTGGGGTTAAATGACTTGCCCAAGGTCACACAGCTAGGTAACTGGTAAGCATCTACTGTTCATTCTTTCTGAGACTTGGACAGACCACATTTCATGCTGCTTCTTGCAGCTATTATGATAGATAGACTCTTGCTTTGGGTGGTGGTGATGGTCCTTCATTCTCAAGAGGACCAAAGACATGCTAGAAAGACTTCAATGTGAAAGCTGGTGAGATAGTATGAAAAGCAGATGGGGCAGTTTTTGCCCTGGATTTTTAAAAGAACTATTCTTTTAAATTCCTAATATAGAGAATTCTATATTTCAAGATATATAATATTCCATGAAGTGAAACTATAATGCTGAGGTTGGGGGGGGACAAGAAGAATCTCCAAGTTTATGTATATTCAATTTTATAGTGAGGGAGAAGGTCTCACTGTCTCTGTTTCTATCTCTCCCCTTCCTTCTCCCCTTCTCTCTCTGTCTCTCTGTCTCACTGACTCTCTGTCTCTCTCTGTCTCTGTCTCTCTCTCTCTGTTAGTTTCTGTCTCTCTCTCTCTCTCTCTCTTCCTTTTCTTCCCCTCACTCTCTCTTCATACACATGTATGTATGTAGATATAAGTATGTAGATATATATACACACATATATGTATACACTGGAGGTAATGATTTTGCCTACTTTATATTCCAAACTGGAATTTCTTTAATTTTATAATGGTATTTCAGAAACCCACAGTTCAAAAGAATCATATTTAGAGTAAAAACAAAAACAAACAAAAACCTCTCATGTTTGTATTTCAGATACTTCTATGGTTTACACAACTCACTAGTATTGTTTCTTTATCTGAATAGATTAAATGACTTTCTAAGGCTCCTTTTAGCTCTATGTCTATGATCCTATGATCTAATTCCATTGTTCAGTAGGTTCAGCACTACTTTTTCATAAACATATTTTATCAAATTTTTTATTAATTTTCAGTAAATCTTCAGACAGAGACTTTACCAACAGAATTTCTAAAATCTAATCAACAAATTGAGTGACAAGTAACATAACTCCCTTGGTCCTACTATTATTGGTAAACACCAGTTTATCCTGTTAGCAGAGAGTTCATAATAATGGGGTCTGGTCCTAATTTTAAGGTGACAAGTTATGATCATGTGTTAACAATGTAATTAGCAGATCTATTGATACCACTTCAGCTAGGGACTAAATAGCAGAAAGGATAAATAGAAATCCAGTTCTGTAACTTGGTGACGGGTAACTGCCTCCTTTCTCAGACAATTAAAACCTAACCTTTTTCTTTTACCTATAAACAAGGAGAGAGAAATGAGTGAAAACTTATAACTTATTTGCCATCTCTGTCTAAGGAGAGATTCCCTTGATTTGGTAGTAAATCTTTTGTGGAGATTGCAATTGATAAAGAAATTATTTGAATAACAATATCAGTTTATAACAAGAACAAATGGAGATTTTCAAAGTACTTTACTCACATCATCCTCTCATTTGATTCTTGTACAATGATGTGAAGTAGAAACATGTTTTATTCACATGTAACAGATGAGAAAACTGAGGTCCAGAGTGGTTAAGTGATTTTTTTCCTGGGTCACATAATCAATAAGTGTCAGAGGCAGGATTCAAATCTAGGTTTTTTTGAATCCAAATCTCAATGCTCTATCCACTGTGCCATGCTGCCTCAGTATAGAGCACTTTAAGGCAATGGCTCCACAAAGGGGCTCTAAGGAAGTAAATGAAAAATGATGAATGCAGCTGTGGTTTCCCCCTCCTCTCATGTCCAATAGCTCATCGAAAATAGATCTACTTCCCCTGGAGAAGTGAGACTTCTGGCCATTGTCACAGATTTTTTCTGTACCTTGAAAACTCCCACAGTAGAGATGACAACCAATGCTAGCAATAGGTAATAATGCCACTCTAATTATCCCTGTTTTGTAGATGAGAGGCTTAGGGACATTGAGATAAACTGATTTGGACCAAATCACATAGTCAATTATGGCAGATACAAATCTTTTGACTCATTCATTCATTGTTCTAGGCACTAGCTACTGGTCCATATTATCCTCTTTTGCCCACATTTATGGAATGTAGAATATGGAGTCAATTTTTCCTTATAGTATAGCTTTATTTTTATTTTTAATTTATAGAATAAAGCAAATATTTCTATAATATGGTATAAAGGTAAAAATGTTGTACATGAAACTGCAAATCTATTATGTACAACTTGCTATTCCTTTTAAATACATAATAAAGTTATCATGTAAATTTCTTTTTTTCTTTTCCTTTTTTCCTTCCCTCCCCCTCCCCCCTTCTCCCTAAGGATGACTGGACTCTAATTTTCATCTGGGTTGAAGAGGACACAATGCTATACATCTAGAAGGGTGTAGAAGTTTTCTAAACACGTTGAGAAGTGAGTTTTAGTCTTTATAAACTTGAAAGTCAAGGATCTGTAGTTTCACAGATACATCTTGAGTAGGAAGCTCCTCCACCTTCTATGTCTTAGTAGATAAGTCCTAGGAAATTGTCCCAAGGCCCACAATAATAAGTGTAATATGTGAGATTTGAACCTTAGGACTTTTTTATTTTAAGTCCAGTATGTAAAAACCCCCAAATACATTTGTGTAGGAGTGAGAAGTCGGGCTAGACTATTGCCCCAGTCTACTGAAAATAGGTGATGAGAGTCTACCCAAGAAAGAGCACATTATCAGTCAGTAAATATGAACAAGGCCCAGATATTACCCTAAGTCTTTTGGGATTGGATAGAGGACTTGATTATATTTTGTGAGACTAAAATGGAAGACTAATTTAAAATTTGAGATTTGAGCATCTGGTAGGTCAGAGAAAGAGAACACATATATACATACATATATAAACACATATTTATATATACATTTATTTTCATATAATATATGCACATAACACAATACATAATTATAATTTAATAAATAATATGATATATTCTCTCTCAAATATTTATATTTTTTGTATTAAATAATGACTTCTTGTTTGAAGTGGCAGGGGAGGAAAGGAGGTAGGGAGACTTGAAAATTAAAAATGTAACCAAAAAAATAAATTAATTAAAAAAATTTAAAGACCTAAAGGGAAAATCTCAAGAATTATAACAAAAGAACTTCTAGTAGCACTGAATTCCTTTTTTGCCATATTACTCTCTAAGTATTAGCTGAGTTTCCACTAGACTCTGCATGTTGTGGTAGAAGAGGGTGTCATGCTCTGGTGTATCTTCCTCTATTAAATCATAAGCTTCTTGAGGATAGGGACAATCTTTCTTTTCCTTATTTGAATCTCCAGTGCTTGCACATCAAAGGCTCTTAATAAATGTTTATTGAATTGATTTGAATGCAAAGCAAAGTACAACTAGGAAAATAACAGACACAATGACTACATCAATGGAAATGGAAAGAATATTCACCACAAAACAAAGTGAATGTTAAGGAATATAAAGAACAATTTTGACACCAAAGAAAAGGTATTAAAAAGATGTTTCTTTCCTGACTGCCATCTCCCCTTCCTCCATCTCCAGGTCTGTGAATTCAAACATTCTAATCAGAGGAGACTTTTGGGAGGAATAATTCCAAAGTTCAACTAGGGGAATGTGAAAAAAAATTGAGACACTAATTTACTGTTGATAGAATTGTGGACTGATCCAACCATTTTGGAAAGCAATCTGGAATTATACCCAAAGAGTTATTAACTTGCCTATACCTTTTGAGCTAGTGATATCACTACTAGGTCTGTTTCCAAAGATGATTGGGGGGAAAAGGAAAAGAACCTTTCTGTTCTAAAATGTTTACAACAACTTTCTTTATGATGGTAAGGAACTAGAAATTGCAGGGATGCCCATTAATAGGGTTAGTTGGTAAATGGCTGAAAAGAGTTGTGGTATATGATTGTGATCGAATGCATCAGGAGTAAGATTTGAAAGCCAGTGCTTGCTCTCCTATGTCATACTGACTACCCATATTGAAATGGGGAAAGACCAATATTTATATCTAATCTCCATGGGTTTGGAATTTGATCTTAATGACATCTATTCTAACCTCTACTTGGCCTGCTTTCATAACTCCAAGATTTCACTGCCCTTTCCACCTATTCTTTCCATTCTCTGTTTTCTTTTGATTTGAATTTTTATATTTCTAATTGCTCTGTTCTCAAAGGTCTCTCCATTCAATATCCTGAACTGAGAGAATATATATACCTTAGTTCTCTCTCTTAACCTAAAAATCTTTTGTGCTGCAAGTTAACCTGCTTCCCTAACATTTCTAAATTTTAGTGAAGAAAGAAGTTAACAGATGATCCTCTGACCTTTTCTTGGGAATGGGGCAAGGGGTTTCTGGAGCCTTCCATTATAGTGACAGGGGTGATATAATCTTCTTTAATTGACTCAAATCCTGCTAAGAAATCTCAGCCATTGTCTGAGAGGTAAGATAGTCATTACTTCCCCAAGAACATTGAAAACTCCAAATTCCACTAAATTGGCAAGAATATCCTTGTTCTTGTCAATGAAGAGTAGGGCAATCCAAAGTCCTGCTCTGGAATGCCAGAGATGAATTACGTATTAAGAGTTTTGCCCATATGAAAAAATGCTCTAAATCATTAATTATTAGAGAAATGCAAATTAAAGCTTCTCTGAGATACCACCTCACACCTCTCAGATTGGCCAGTATGACCAGGAAGGATAATGATCATTGTTGGAAGGGATGTGGGAAATCTGGGACACTATTACACTGTTGGTGGAGCTGTGAACTCATCCAACCCTTCTGGAGAGCTATTTGGAACTATGCCCAAAGGGCAACAAAAATGTGCATACCCTTTGACCCAGCAATACCACTACTGGGTCTATACCTTGAAGAGATGAGGAAAAAGGGTAAAAACATTACTTGTACAAAAATATTTATAGCAGCCCTGTTTGTGGTGGCAAAGAATTGGAAATCCAGTAGATGTCTGTCAATTGGGGAATGGCTTAGCAAACTGTGGTATATGTATGTCATGGAACACTATTGTTCTATTAGAAACCAGGAGGGATGGGATTTCAGGGAACCTGGAGGGATTTGCATGAACTGATGCTGAGTGAGATGAGCAGAACCAGAAAAACACTGTACACCCTAACAGTAACATGGGGGTGATGATCAACCTTGAAGGACTAGCTCATTCCATCAGTGCAACAATTGGGAACAATTTTGGGCTGTCTGCAAAGAAGAGTACCATCTGTATCCAGATAAGAAGCTGTGGAGTTTGAACAAAGTACAAGGACTATTCCCTTTAATTTAGAAAAAAAAAAACAGATATCTTATTGTCTGATCTTGTTACCTCTGAGAATTCTGTTCTCTTTAAGGATATGATTTCTCTCTCATCACACCCAATTTGGATCAAGGTACAACATGGAAACAAAGTAAAGACTGACAGAGTGCTATCTGTGGGGTGGAGGTGGGGGCAGGGAAGCAAGATTGGGGGAAAATTGCAAAACTCAAATAATATCTTTAATAAAAATAAATTTAAAAAAAGAGTTTTGCCAAATATGATTTCCTTTTTTGACTATCTATATATTTTTATTAATATTTTATTTGTTTTCCAATTATATACAATAGTAGCTTATACCTATCATTTTTGTAAGGTTTTTAATTTTACAATTTTTCCCCACCCTCCCTTCCCTCTCCCATCCCCCCAAGAAGGCTGTCTGACATTCTTTATTTTTTTTTTTAAAGAAAGATTTCATTTATTTTGAGTTTTACAATTTTTCCCCTATTCTTACTTCCCTCCCCCCACTCCCTGCAGAAGGCAGTCTGTTAGACTTTACATTGCTTCCATGGTATACATTGATCTAAGTTGAATGTGATGAGAGAGAAATCATATCCTTAAGGAAGAAAAATAAAGCATATGAGATAGGAAGATTACATAATAAGATAATGATTTTTTTTTTTTTCTAAATTGAAGGGAATAGTCCTTGGTCTTTGTTCAAACTCCACAATTCTATCTCTGGATACAGATGGTATTCTCCATTGCACTAATTGAATGAATAAGTTCATCAAGGTTGAGTCTCATATTCTTTACATTGTTTCCATGCAATACATTTATTGAAATTGAATGTGTTGAGAGAGAAATCATATCCTTGAGGAGAAAATAAAATATTAGAGAAAGCAAAATTATGTAGTACATATGACATTTAAAAAATTAAAGGTAATAGACTCTGGTCTTTGTTTAAACTCCAAAGTTCTTTCTCTGGATACAGATTGTATTCTCCATCACAGGTGCTCTAAAATTATTCCTGATAATTGCACTGATGGAATGAGCAAGTCCATCAAGGTTGATCATCATGACCCATGTTGCTATTATGGTGTACAGTGTTCCTCTGGTTCTTCTCATCTGAATTAACATCAATTCATGCAAATCCTTCCAGGCTTCTCAGAATTCCCACTCCTCCTGGTTTCTAATAGAATAATAGTGTTCCATAACATATATAATCCACAATTTGTTCAGCCCCTCCCCAATTGCTAGACATTCTCTTGATTTCCAATTCTTTGCAACCACAGAGCTGCTATGAATGTTTTTGTACAAGTGATGTTTTTACCCCTTTTCATGATCTCTTCAGGGTATATACCCAGTAGTGGTATTGCTAGATCAAAGGGTATGTATGTTTTTGTTGTCCTTTGGACATAATTCCAAATTGCTCTCCAGAAAGGATGGTTGAGTAAACAGCTTCACCAACAATGCATTGGTGTCCCAGGTTTCCCACATCCCTTCCAACAATGAACATTGTACTTTCTGGTCATATTGGCCATCTGAGAGATGTGAGGTGATACCTCAGAGATGCTTTAATTTGCATTTCTCTAATCAGTAATGATTTAGAGCAATTTTTTTCAAATGACTGTGGATAGCTTTGATTTCCTCATCCATAAATTGCCTTTGTGTATCCTTTGACCATTTGTCAATTGGGGAATGGCTTGCTTTTTTATAAATTTGACTAATTTATCTATATATTTTAGAAATGAGTCCTTTGATAGAAATAATACTTGTAAAAATTGTTTCCCAATTTACTACATTTCTTTTGATCTTGGTTACAGTGATTTTGTTTATGCAAAAGCTTTTTAATTTAATGTAATCAAAATTATCTAATTTGTTTTTAATGATGTTCTCCATCTCTTCCTTGGTCATAAACTGCTTCCCTTTCCATAGATACAATAGGTAAACTATTCCTTGATCTCCTAGTATGCTTATAATATTGTTTTTTATGTCTAAATCCTGTACCCATTTTGATCTTATTTTGGTATAGGGTGTGAGATTATGGTCTAATCCAAGTTTCTGCCATACTAACTTCTAATTTTCTCAACAGTTTTTATCAAAGAGAGGGTTCTCATCACAGAAACTGGACTCTTTGGGTTTACCAAACAGCAGATTACTATAATCAATTCCTGCTACTGTACCCAGGCTATTCCACTGATCCACCACTCTATTTTTTAGCCAGTACCAGACAGTTTAGATAACTAATACTTTATAATATAATTTTATATCTGATAAGGCTAAGCCACCTTCTTTAGCAATCTTTTTCATTAAATCCAAGTATTATTTTCTTTACAAGGGCTCTATCCCCACCTCATTGTGGCTTTGGTATAAGGGGTAAGAACTTGAATGATTTTTTAAGGTATCAAATTCCTTTGCCTTCTCAATCAATGATTCAGTTACTCAACCAGTAAGAAAGACAAAACTCCAGTCCCTAGCATAAAGGATTTCAGATTCTAATGGCAATAGATGGTAGTATGATATTTTATAAATGAGGAAACTGAGTCCTAAAAAGACTCATGGTCACATAGCTGGTATTAGAGACTAGTTTTAAACTCTCATCTCCTGACTTCCTAGTCTGGCCCTAATGATGCTACTATAGTTTGCCTCACTCTTGCAAACATTCATATTATGAATAAATTAATGAATAAATAATTGAAATGAATGAAAAAAATAATTATTAAGTGTCTATTATGTGTCAATGCAAGGAATACAAATAGAATGGCTGATTTCTATATTTATTAAATATCTAAAATGTTCAAGGATTTGAGAATCTAGGATGTATGCTATTTTTCTTAACTGTTTGGGAATTTTTTCTTTTTTCTTTTGGCAAGGCAATGGGGTTAAGTGGCTTGCCCAAGATCTCACAACTAGGTAACTATTAAGTGTCTGAGGCCGGATTTGAACTCAAGTACTACTGACTCCCGGGCCAGTGCTCTATTCACTGTACCACCTAGCCGCCCCTGTTTGGGAATTTTTAATTGTGTGCTTTCTTGTTTTTGATTTGCTTGTACTGGCTTTCATTTTCACTCATATATCTGAATACTTGTATTTGTCATGAAAGTAGATACAAAAGTTACTGATTTTTAAAATACAAAGAAATTAAATCATAAATTAACTCCATTCAGGCTTCTTTATACCCTCACAGAAAGTGTCAGCAATTTCTAACAAAAGACATTGCATTAATAATTTAGTTTTACACAGTGTTAAATCATGAAACCTCAAAGGAGTATGTAGCAAAAGAACAAATCAATAGATTGAAGACTTCACATATCCTGAGTATGAAAGGAAAGCAAGAAAAGGACAGGTTAGCTATGAAAAAAGAGGCCAAAAATCAAAATCACCCTCCCTGCTGGAGAAACTCCAGAAGCATGAGTAATAATGGAATAGAAAAGTAATTACATTAACTAAGAATTCTAAAGGATGAAATAAAGATTCTACTTAAATGGAGCCATTTTGCACTTATTTACAAAATAAATAGAAAGCTATTCTCACTCTATAATACAGAGCCAAACAAAATAGGCCTGGAAAAAAGAGATCCTTGGGTATGAATTCTGCCTCCTCTCTTCTTCCTCTTTATTATTCTGCTTGGTGATCTCCATAGCAATCATGGATTCTTATTATGATATCTACTTCTGATGATTCTCAGATCAACTTTTCCAGTCCAACTTCCCTTATAACTCCAGTTTTGCATCTTGCATCTCTAACTGCCTATTGGACATCTCAAACTCAACATCTTAGATATAGTAAACTTAATACATCAAAAACTGAGTTCATCTTTCCCCTTAAACCCTTTCCTCTTTTTAACTTTCCTATTACTATCAAGAGAAGCACCATCCTCTTGGTGCCTGTGTCATCCTTATCTTCTAACTCTCTCAAACCTCATATCCAATTTGTTGAAAAGTTCATCTGATTATACCTTCACAAAATCTCTTTCAGACACCTTTTCTCCTCTAACAATGCTATCACCCTCATGCCTGTATCGCTGTTCAGTGATGTCCAACTCTGTGACTACTTGGAGTTTTCTTGGCAAAGATACTGGATTGAGCTACCATTTCTTTCCCCAACTTATTTTACAGATGAGAAAACTTGGTGACTTGCTCAGGGTTACCCAGCTATAAGTGTGTGAGTCTAGATTTGAAACTAGGAAGCAGTCTTTTAGACTGCCGGACATTCTATCCACCTGCCTAGACTATTGCAAAAACTTGGTTGGACTCCTTGACACATTTCCCCCTATTCCAGTATGTATCCTCCACTTAGCTATAAAAATGATCTTCCTAAAGTACCGGTTTGATGATGCCACCTCCCTATTCAATAAACTTTAATGATTTCCTGTTACCTTCAGAATCAAATATAAAATCCACTCTGGCTTTGAAAGTCCTTCACAGCCTCCCTTCCTAGTTTTCTAGGCTATTTACTTGATTTCTCTCTACCTACTCTTAAATCAGTTAGCTCTTGCATTCTTATTCTTCCTCAGGAAAGAGGAAGAGTAATTCTTGCACTTTCACTGGCTGTTGCCCATGCCTAGAATTCTTTTCCTTTTAAGCTCTATTTTCTACCTTCTCCAGCACCCTACAAATCCCAGATAAAATCCTGCCTTCTATAAGAAGACTTTTCCAGACTCTCTTAAGGTCAATACCTTTAGTTTAGTATTGTCTCCAATTTATCCTGTATAGGTCTTTTTTTAATATACATAGTTGTTTGCAGATTTTCTCCTCAATTAAACAGTGAGCTCCTTAAGAGTGGGGAAGGTTTTTGTTTGTTGTATTTATTTCTGTTCCCAATATTTAACTGCCTAATGTACAGTAGGTGCTTAATCATTGCATGTCTTCTTGATTTGACTTGTGGACTTGATTCTGGCACTTATGGCTAAGGACCAGTAGCAGGTAACCTCTCTTGCACCATCTTCTTCACAAGGAGCCCTTCTTTGTCATGAATTGGAACAAAGGAGGAGAGATAGGGGATAATGAAGAGGACTTTTGAGGTATAGATTAGGAAAGCAGGATAATATATGTAAAAATATTGGTAACATTGATTACAAAATACTTTCTGAAGTAAAAACAAAAAAGTAAGACAATCATCCTTTCTGAGAATAATAATTTTTATAAATATTTTACTTTTTCCAATTGCATGTAAAAACAATTTTTAGCATTTGTTTTTTAGAATTTTGAGTTTCAAATTCTCTCCCTCCCTTTCTGCCCCCCTTCACTGACAGACAATTTTATACAGGTTATCCATGTGTAGTGATGTAAATCATATTTCTATATTAGTCATGTTGTCAAAGAAAATAGACAAAACACCACAGAAAATAGATAAATCAGAAATAGTATGTTTTGATCCACACTCATGCTGAGAATAGCTAAATCATTCACAGTTGATCACTTAGTATTGCTATGACTTTGTACAATGTTTTCTGTTGAATTTTGCATCAGTTCATGCTAAGACTTTCCAGGTTTTTCTGCTTGTCACCTTTTTTTTTTAATTTTTCAAGGCAATGAGGTTAAGTGGCTTACCCAAGGCCACATGGCTAGGTAATTATTAAGTGTCTGAGGTCAGATTTGAACCCAGGTATTCCTGACTCCAAGGCCAGTGCTCTATCCACTGTGCCACCTAGCTGCCCCCTGCTTGTCACTTCTTATAGCACAATGATATTCCATCACAACTTGTTCATCCATTCCCTAATTGATAGGCATCCCCTCAATTTCCTTGCCATCACAAAAAGAGATACTATAAATATTTTCATACAATAAGGTCCTTTCCTTTTTTTTTCCTCTTTGGGATACAGACCTGGCAGTCTGGGTCAAAGAGTACAGTTTTATAGTCTATTGGGCATAGTTCCAAATTGCTCTCCAGAATGGTTGGATCAGTTCACTTCACCCATAGTGCATTGGAGTCTCAGGGAACAATTATATAGATAATTGTTCCAGATCTTCACTTTGGTTTGTCAATAAGCATAAGTCAAAAAAAGAAAAAAATATTCATTAAGATCTTGGTTCTGGGACTGGTTCTTCCACTTAGTAGTTGCACAAGTCACATTGAATAAGTCATATCACCTCTCCAAGCCTCAGGTGAAATCATCTGCAAACTGGAGATGATAAGGCTTGGTCTATTTCATAGAGTTACTAAGTAGATCAAATCAGACAACATATGGGAAAATATTGTGAAAGCTCTAAATGCAATTCAAATGAATTATTATTATCATGATTTTAGCAACTATTAATTGAGCAAACACAGACTGCCAGGAAGTTCTGCATTATGTGCTAAATGGTACATAATAAGGTTTATACTAACTCATAATGTATGATGGTGGGGTAACATCTTAATATTTTGTTGTAAGAGGAGGATGATATGGCTGTATCTCTCTCCTGCTTAAAAAGCTCAAGTGTCTCCCTCTTACTTCTCGAATCAAATGTAAACTCTATTTAGAATTTCAAGCCCTTCAAACCTGGCTCCAACCTACCTTATTAATTTTACTATATTATTCCCCTTCACATACTCTATATTCTGGTCAAACTGGTCTTTTTGCTGATTCTCACTCATGACTTGTCATCTCCTATTTCCATGCCCCCAAATATCAAATGCACTTACTCCTGATTGCTGTGTTATAGAATCTTCAGTTTTGTTCAAAGCTAAGTTCAGGTGTGACTTTCCTCTGGCCTTTCCAGAACTTCTGAAGTATTAGAGACTCCAATTCCCACATTACTTAACATTAATTAAATATATTTTATTTTTATTTATATGTATATTTATTGTTTCTCCTCATAGAATAGAAGCTCCTTAAGGACAAAGGTTATTTCATTTTTGTCTTTGAATCTCCTGCACCTAGGGTAGCATCTGGCACAAAGGAGGTGCTTAAGAAATGCTCATTAATAGAAATAACAACAATAATTGGAATAATTGACATTCATATGGAGATTCTGTAAGGTAAGCAAACACTTCCAAGTTTCATTATTTTGTCAATATTGGACCTCTGTCCACTGACATAGAGGATGACCTCTCTGTACCTGACAGAATTTCTGTGGCTGAACCATTCATACATTGGAGATGAACTGATGAATGAACCTCTCTGAAATGTTAGACTGGACCCCAGCAAAGGGGATACTTTAATATGGAACAAATAGAGTTGAGCATAGGTAGGAGTGAGTGAAGAAGTGGGTAGTGGTGATGGTTATATGTATAAATTGCCCAAGGTCATATGGCAGGGCCAATGGAGATGACCAAGAGAACTAGAATGCACTCTGATCTGGTAGATGATGGGGTCACCATCATCATACCTAATATAAATCCAAGTAGTCTGATTCTAAATCCTTGTTCTTTTGACTATGATCATTTGGTCCTATGGTACAGATATGAAAACTGAGGTTGAGAACATCAGTTTTACCCAAGATGTTTCAGATATTAATGAAATAGTATAATAGCTTTTTTGTAAAAGAAGAGTGATATGGCTGTATTTCTCATAGAATTTAACATGCTATCATGGGGCTGGAGATGTTAGACTTGTTCCCTCTGATTTTAAAGGGTAGAGGTAGAATTGGGTGGAAGTTACAGAGAGGCAGATTTAAACATGAGCTAAGAAAAAGCTGCTCAACATTTTGAGATATTGTTTTCAAAGTCCAAAGTGCAATGGACTATGTCAGGAGGTAGTGGGGTTCCCCTCCCTGAAGGTCTTCAAGGAAAGGTTGACCACTGGTTGGGAATATTCTATCTAGATGGCTTTCTTCTTTAGGTATGATTTGTAATAAAGTGTTTGAGATTCTTTGATAATAATATTATGAAAAGACATCAGAAGAGAACTTTGATGGAGAAAGGGATTTTTAAATAAGTATAAGAGAAATAATCCAAAAATAAGAAAATCATGAGGGAGTATAGAGAGGACTTAAAGTGGGTATGGGGAAGGTGGGAAGGGGAAAGACTGAAGGGAAAGTTGGACCATGGGCAGGAAGTCTCTGACCTTCACTGCCATAACTTTTTGGGAAGAAGGTGACCTTGCCAAAATAGCATAACATGAAGGAAACTTGGAGTAAAAAAACTGATGGCTACACAATGGCCTGTGGTGCTGGGAGAACAGTGTCCCTGAAGATTGTACTTCCCAGAGAGTAAATAAAACTAGATCTGTATGATGACACTGTGACCAAACCCTGCTAATCCCATGCAATTCACAAATTTGGCCTTTAGGACAGAAGAGATTCAGTCTATCATCTGGCATACACGTGAAGTTTTATTAATTAAGGGGAAACATTAACTGGATGAACGTATTAAGATATATGAATATAATGTTACATAGTACACCATAAGAAGTAACGGATAGGGGCGGCTAGGTAGCATAGTAGATAAAGCACCAGCCTTGGAGTCAGGAGTACCTGGGTTCAAATCTGGTCTCAGACACTTAATAATTACCTAGCTGTGTGTCTTTGGGCAAGCCATTTAACCCCATTTGCCTTACAAAAAAATTACCTAGCTGTGTGGCCTTGGGCAAGCCACTTAACCCCACTTGCCTTGCAAAAAAACCTAAAAAAAAAAAAGAAGTAATGGATAAGACTTGTACAAACTGATTCATAGTGCATTGAGCAGAACCAGTAGAATACTCTATATGATAATAGCAATATTACACAAACAACTTTGAAATATTTAAGAACTCTGATCAATCACAATTCCAAAAAACTGATGAAGAAGTATGCTGCCAACCTCTTCACAAAAAGGTTATAGACACAAGATGCAGAATGAGACATACATTTTTAGATGTGGCCAATGTAGGAATTTATTTTGCTTAACTATATTTCTTCCAAGATTTTTTAAAATTTTTAGGGGGAGATGGTAGGGAGAGAAAATAAATGACTGATCATTAAAAAGTTAAATTAAATTTTTAAAAAGATTTGTAATGGAAATCCCCCTCACCCTTCAGCTTTGTAGAATCTTATAGCATTTTTACTACAGTGCCATAGCCTTCAAAAACTCAGGGTGACTTTCCCTATTAAGATGAGACATAGGTAGAAAACTCTAATGGAATACTATAGGAAAATGCCTTGAATATTATGATAATGCAATTTGTTTGGCTTTGCCACACATTATTATAAGTAACATGCATGTCGTTAAATACTCAATATGTACTTTTTTGAATAAAGGAAGGAATGAAGGTAGTGTCTTACCATTCATGCAATAAAAGCATCCTAACCAGAACTCTCTAGTAAATATTATCATTTTGCCAATAGGGAGACCAAAAAGTAACTCTTACAAATAGGATAGTTTTTCTTATGCACAATTAAACAAAGAATTTGTTGATTTTTTAAAAGATATGGTAAAATCTGGATAATAATCTGGTTAATTAGACAACTAATTATAATCCTACAGGGGAAATGGATCTTTAATGAAATAGAGGACTTCCAAGCATTCCTGATGAAAAGAAGAGAGCTTTGTAGAAACTCTGAGATACCTGAAGTCAAGAGAAACATAAAAAAGGAAATAAAAATGAGCAAAAGGGTTCACAGAGGGTGTCTAATAATATAGAGGCTCTGGGGGTGGCTTTTCTTATTTCTTATATTTATACATACCACCATCAAAAATAAACAAAAAAGAAAGGTGAGGGAAAAGAACACACTGTTGGGGGGGGTAGGGAGGGAGAGAAAGGGCAGGGAAAATTATTTCATATAATTGGTGTGTACAAGAAAAATACTATATAAACATGAAGAAAGAATTAAGAGGCAGGAGATATTTGAACTCTATTTTCCTCTGAACTGATTAAAGGAGAGAAGAATACATACACACAGCTGAGTACAGAAATATAGATTACTTAACAGGGAAATGGGAAAGACAAGGGAGAAGAGAAAGGGTTTTCCCCCAAGAGGGAGAGTAAAGAAGGACAGGAAGCAGAAGCAGATTGGATCAAACCTAGAGAGCAATGTTACTTAAGTATACCACACTCTTACTACCTTTTTCTTTATAAAGGAGTTTCTGATCAATCCAATGACCAAGTAAGTGATTTTCCTCAAGTATCTTCTGTGGGTGGATAAGGGGTGTGGGGGTGGGAATATAAAAAGTAAGAGACTTTAAGAAAATAAAATCAGGGTCCCTTTTTTAGGACATCAGACTTTCTGGGGTTTCATATGAGCTCAAAGCTAAGAGCACCTTAGTGAAAAAGGTGGACATCCCAACCTTCCAAATGGCCACAGAATATATTGTTACATTTACTTTGTGGAAATCTTGTGAACAGTCTGAAAGACCCTTCTTCACACTAAGAAAAACAATTCCTTCCCCACTGGGGGTGGGGTGGGGGGGGTGGAGGGGGTGGATTCACATTGCCCCAACTCCTCAAAGAAGTATACTTCTTTTTATTCTTTTTCTCCAAAGTATTTGAATCTATAGGGTGTATCCATTCTCATTGATTTTCATAAGTATTACAAGACAGGAGCTATCTCCTTGCTTTCTGCAAAAGGAGAATTTAAGGCTCAGAGAGGTTAAGATTCCATAGAGACTCCATTGCAGAACATTCCAGACTGCTAGTCAGGTGTTTATTGGGAAAATCTATTACCTGCTTCTCTGCCCTTGTCCTGTAAGAATATATTCACACAAACAATAAAGCGAGTTCTCATTTAGAAGGAGAGGTTCCTTCCGGCTTTCAACAGCGCTTTGGTTTCATCTGAGAGACAATGTGGTCTAGTGGCTAGACAGAACCCTGATCTTGGAGCCAGATGAGTTCTGTACAGGGTGAGGCAGCTGAGCCACAAGGTCACCAATGGTGTGTGACTTTGGGCTAATCAGTTGTCCTCTTGAGTCTTGATCAAATCTACTGTAACAAAATAAAAGGACTAGAGTATGGCCCACTTTTTAATTTTTTTTTTTTTTAGCAAATAAATACTCCTTTCAAAGGGAATTAAAAGAGACAGTGAACAGCCCATTTATTTCAGCAATTCAGAAATAAATAGAAAAGAAATCCAAGAAAGGGAACACAAATGTGAGGATGTAAGATTAAGATCTGAAGAGCAGCTCCAAAGAGATATCCCTTCCCCGTGGGCTTCATTACTGGAAATTTGGTTTCATCTTCCATCGTGCACAGGTCTGCAAGATTCCCACTAGGCAGGAATGAAAGGCAATGACAACTGAAGTGCTGAATTAATCAATCATTCAACAAACATTTATTATGTGTGCCCCCTATGTGCCAGGCAATAATGGGAGTATGAAGACAAAAGTGAATAGTGAGATGAAGTTAAAGTGATTCCTTACAAATGTAAAAGAAAGAATCCTTCATCTTTCTAAACTTTAATATCTTAGTGGCAGACAGGACATGGTATGGTACCTGGAGTCAGGGAAGAGAATTCCAAAAATTGCCTTCTTATGGGGACTCTGTTTTCCTTAAGTTTCAGCTTTCTTATTTGGAAACTATAGATTTGAAAAATTATGATAATAATAGCACCAATATGAAATGCTTGTAGAGATCAAATGCAATCAGATAATGCACGAAAGCATTTTGTAAACCTTTTAAATATAATCTAAATGTCAACTCATTACTGTTATACCAGTGAGCTCTCAAACATTTTTATATGATTGTTGCTATAAACTATGCATTTACAACAAATAATCAACAATCAAATTAAACACGGTGTAAAACTTAAGATTGGAAGGAAAGAAACAAATATTATACCCTACATCCATTTTAGTCAAATTAGAATCAAACACATTAATGAGGAGAAAATGCATTCACACAATAGGATACTTTGTATCTCCTAAATATATTTCTTAAACCTTACCTTTGGTTTTGTGGGTTTTCATATATATCTATAAATCCATGCATATAGTATATATCAATGTTTGATTATATATAAATAATAAACACATGTTTATATATATGCATACATTTATGTATATATTCACACTTAAACATATATACTTGTATGTATATATATACACTCAAATATATATATATGTGTATATGAATTTTATATATAGATAGACAAAAATTATTATTTCCTCATCCACATGGAAGTTCCCCCCCAGTGATGCCAATCATAACCCATCCATTACTGCCCTCCTTCAAGTTCACTACAGAATACCAGTGGAGCAAATAGGTCTGTGTGACCTATCCATCTTCTTTTTTTTTATATATTTTCCATACATTTTTTATACATTTTCAAATACATTTTATATCTTTATTTCTGTTTTTCTTTGAAATTCCTTATTCTTTTTTTTTTTGCAAGGCAAACGGGGTTAAGTGGCTTGCCCAAGGCCACACAGCTAGGTAATTATTAAGTGTCTGAGACCGTATTTGAACCCAGGTACTCCTGACTCCAGGGCTGGTGCTTTATCCACTATGCCACCTAGCTGCCCTGAAATTCCTTATTCTTTACATGTTGCAGTATTCACTCCTGTGAATAAGACTTTAATTCTTTTGAGATGTTTGAATTTCCATGTCCTGTAGCCATATAATACTGGTTTTAAAAAGAAAGACTTTTATTTTTGGGAGAAATATGTTATCATTTAAGGAATTTTTGGAGCTTCTAGAAGACAACCAACCTATTTTCTTCTTGTTTTATTCTGGTTCCAGATAAATATACACACATATACACAGAGACAGAGAGACAGGGGGGAGAGAGAGAGAGAGAGAGAGAGAGAGAGAGAGAGAGAGAGAGAGAGAGAGAGATTAATGTAATATTGATGGTCTATTTGTCAGCCTTTTGAAACCTGGACAATAGACATTCTTCATCCACTGCTCTCTTCTATGTGATACTCAGACCAAATTATATTAAGGTATTATGGGTCTCAGGAAGTTCTGGGCTCAATGAAAACAGCTTGTTCATCATCCTTAGGGAATTTCTCTTCAACTTAAGACTATGTTATCTTTCCTGCATCATAGGGGATCACATCACATCACCTTTAAAGAATATATGTCTTCCCTTTTTAGCCTCAGCTAATGTTCATGATCCAGGATCACTGAACAAGTTTTATTTCTATTGTTCCATCTTTTAAGGAATTTTGAGTGATTTGGATTTGGATAGGAGATTCTTTGTTGAATGCGAATCTTCTAGCAAAGGATTTACCCTACTAAATCTCTCTCTCTCTCTCTCTCTCTCTCTCTCTCTCTCTCTCTCTCTCTCTCTCTCTCTGTCTCTCTGTCTCTCTCTCTCTCTCTCTCTCTCTGTCTCTCTCTCTCTCTCTCATAAAAATTTCATATGGATGGGAAAATAGGCCAGCAATTTATGATATTCTCTTGATTGTCTTTTTAGAGTATTAATAAGGTCTGTGATCTTTCTCCACGTAATCTTTCTCTCCTGCAGCTACTTTGTGAATTGATGCCTCTGCGTCCTCACAATTGTCACCTCCTTAAGTATCTGCTCTACATATATTTGACCCAATCCATATGTTTTTCCCTTCTTTTTCTTCTAGATATTCTTTTTGCTTCTTCTTCCCTTCTTGTCAATGTGTCTGCTGTACTGCTTACCCTAATTTCACTTTGCATCATAAGAACTGACATTTACATAGCATTTCATGTACATTTTCTCATTTGATGCTTCCAGTAACCCAGAGGGATAGCTGATATAGGTATTGTGATCCCTATTTTGGGGGGAGATTTTTTTGGTAAGGCAATGGGGTTAAGTGACTTACCCAAGGTCACACAGCTAGGTAAATGTTAAGTGTCTAAGGTTGAATTTGAACTCAGGTTCCCATGCTCTATCCAGTGCGTCACCTAACTGCCCCATGATCCCTGTTTTTCAGATAAGAAGGCTGAGGATTGGTAGGTTAAATGACTTCCCATAACCTCACAATCAGTAAGTTATCAGAGACAAGAACTGAATATACCTCTCTCTCTCTCCAGACTCCCAGAAGCTGGACACTGCTTCTCACCAAATATCTTTACAAACCTCACTTTTATTATAGGTCTAGTATAGTTTGCTATACTAATGTACCAAAATATATTCAAACACTGTCCAAACATTGACCTGGAGGTTATTTTCAGGTTTGAGGCTTTACTGACAAAATAGCTAGAAATATTTGTGTATGGCTAGGTCCTTTTTTCTTATTGATGATCTTTTAGGATAAGATCATACTCCTAGGAATATTGTGGGAGTTGCTCAAACTATCTTAACCTTAGTGCAAGAAGGGACTTTAGGTATTATCTAGTCCAACATTTTTCATCTATGAAGAACTAAAGAGGTGAAGGGATTTGTCCAAATCACACAGGTAGCAGAACTAGGATTTGCTCCCAGATCATCAACTTGGGAGTCAGTGATTCCAAAATGCAACACTCTTTCCTTTTTATCATAGGGAAATGATTCCTTTTGTGACTCACATCATACTTGATCAAATTGGTCTCTAAAATGTTTGCATCAATATCAAATGAGTGCTCTAGTCTGCTCTCCCAGAACCAAGCTGCTACATTTGCTCCTCAGCATTCTAGAGGGTAATTCTGAGGGGATGTTTCTTCTCTCCTATCATCAGTTCCAGCACCCATTGTTGGGGGCTAGTGACTAGCACCCAGATCCATTTAATCACTTAACATCGAAGATTAGTTTTTTTATTTTTATTTATTTTGGGGGGTTTTTTGAAGATTAGTTTTTAAAACACAGCAGGAAATAAATTATAAACTTTTCCTCTGTTATCACTGGGGGATAATCATCCCTTAGTCTCTGGAAAGAGTATTTTTAAAACTTAGTTCAATTCCTCCATAGTATTGATCCTACTGAGTCCCAGTCCAACATTCTACTGGGTAAGGGAAATGAAGTTTCTCTCAAAGTTCACCCCTTTCTCCAAAGGGTGTTGAGTTGATTGCACTATTCAGTCTGCACTCTAATTTCCAGATTCCTGTGGCTCCCTCTTCTGACCTTTTGTATCTATCTATTCCCTTCACAAACATCATGAGAAAAGGAATTACTGCAATACCCCAAAGGTAAATGAGGCAAAGAACAAGTAGCCAAATGACTCCAAAGTCAATCACATCTTCCCCGCCTCTCTTCCTGACCAGGAACCAGCTATGGAATGTATACACATAATCCACCATATGTCTCTCCCAGGCATTTACACGCTATACATTATAATTCTCCCAGAAGCAAGTTTGCTAGCATTCTTCCCAAAGCAAGTGATGAAATCTGGGCATGCAACAGACCCCAAAGACATGAGAGAAGAAAGCCTAAAGCCTTAAAAATTTTGCATTTTATTTTCCCCTACATTTGACAATTTACTAGGTATAGTGACACCCCAAGTTTGTCTTTATGTTCATATCTTTAATTATTAAAGAATTTTATATTCTTTTCATGCCTCCAATTCTTAAAGAAATTTTTAAGATTTAAGGCTTTAAAGCAACTCTAAATTAGAACTAAGTATGACCACTTTCTGTACTCATTTGCTCTCCAAATTGAAGTCTTAATTTAAATCCATAAAAATGCTAAGCAATAGAGGAAATTCATTCACAAGGATCTATTGCCACCTACAGGTTTTGATTGTGAATTACAAAGAGTACTTTTTCATTAATAAAATCATGTTATGAACATTGTCATATACCACTGAGAGAATAAAATGAAGACTTAGAGAGTTTTGTTTTTTAAAAAAGAAATTAATACATTATTTTTATTATCTTATCATGTTATTTCTAATTGGTTTTGGAATAACATAGGATAACAATATACATAATGCCTTAGCATTACTTTTTTGTAGGGGTTTTTTTTGCAAGGCAAATGAGGTTAAGTGGCTTGCCCAAGGCCACACAGCTAGGTAATTATTAAGTGTCTGAGGTCAAATTTGAACTCAGGTACTCCTGACTCCAGGGCTGGTGCTCCATCCACTGTGTCACCTAGCCAACCCCTTAGCATTACTTTTAAACTAGTCTTTAAAAGTGAATGTTAGGGCACCACCTTAAGAATAAAACTTTTTTCATGAGTCTTATAGGTCTCTATGTGATGTTGGACAAGAGTATTCAAAGGAGATTATAAAATTAGCCAAATCATAAATAATGCATGCATTATTAAAAATTCAGGCATTTTTCCTTCCATCTGAAATTCTATGTGCGTATTGTTGGAGAAATACAGCTGTTTCTAGTTCATTTATATTTAATTCATTAACATTGCTTATTTAGAAAATATTTGAAGTCCAAGAAACTCTAGATTATTTTCAAGTATTTTATTTTTTCCTTTAAAAAAGAGAAGAAAGGTGCATGTTGCCAATGGTAAATGAAAATTGAACTAAAAAGGCTCTAGTTCAGTTTTGAAATTTGGAAGCCAGAAATTAATTTTCAAGTTAACAAAAAACATAAGCACCTCACGATGATTTCACATCTGGCATTTGATAGCTGTTGGATGGCCTAGGAGGAGAAAGTGAGGGTGGTGACCACTTAGTACCCCTCACTTAAATCCAACATATTTGCATGTCATGGCATCACCTCCTAGAAATCATGGCCTTTGAGAATGAAGGAAAACAACCAACCTCCTTCCTCTCTCTGTCCCTTTTCCCTTCCTTCTCTTCTCTCCTCTCTCTCTCTCTCTCTCTCTCTCTCTCTCTCTCTCTCTCTCTCTGTCACACACACACACACACACACACACACACACACAAACACACGATTTCTGGGTTTCACAGACCCTAAATCTCTCTGATTCTCCTTGATTTCCCAACCATAAGTCTGTTAAACTCAACTGGACATTGATCCCTGATTGGTTCCAAGTTAATTCCAGCTTCAAGTTTGTTTCTGTTTTGTCCTACAACCCTGAGGGTCTTCCACTCCAAGATTGATTTCTCACCCACCGTAATCACTGAGATACCCTGAGGGCCTTACCCTCCCAAAAATATTTTTTTTCTTCTTTTTGGGGAGTGGTCATTTTTGGTCTCTTTGCCTCATCTCTCTCTTACCCAACCTTAAGGACTGAATGAGCCTTGCCTCAGTCAAACTGACCTAGAAAAGACCTAGTTTTAGAAAGCCAACATCTCCCACTACATCCAGAGCCATCTCCAATCATCTAGATCATATCTTACCACTGCACCCAAATGGCTCAAGAGGAGAAAGTGAGGCTGGTGATTTTACACATTACCCCCTCACTTAAATCCAACTCACCTGTATGTCATAGCATCACCTCCCATCTTCTAGATGAAAGACAGACAACAAAAGCAACAAAAACAATAAAAACCTGCCAATGTGCTAGAATGGGATTTTTCTAATGTCTGGTCCTACATATGTGTTGTATTCAAAAACTCAATAATTATTTTAGTCATGTATGATTTTGGGCAGATTGTTTTCAGGAATGGAGATCATCATTTGACGGGAATTTAACAGACTGATATTCCTTACTTTGAATAAAACAACTCTATGCCTTTAGAGAACTGATTTTGAAGTCAATATCATGGAAATATTTGTCTTAAACTGAAAAAAAAACCCAATATTGCATTCCCCTTCCCACCATCAAAGTCTTCTAGAACATCCCAGTAACTTGCAGCTTTTTTCTATGAGTGAAATTAGAGGATGACAAGAAGATGTCAATACATATATTTGGGATGAGATTATTTCTTTGGACAAGTACAGACTTTTTGAAATACCATTTATAGAATGTCCCAAAAGTCTTAATGTAATTTAACTTTGATTAGCTTAAAACTGCATTAAGACCTTGGGAATATAATTTATAGTCCACATTGTTTTACAGTCATTGACTTGTGTTTGGTCATTTTTAATTTTCAGTGAATCTATTACCTGGGTAATCTCCAGCACTAAATTATTTATTGGTTTTTAAAAATTCTTTCTCCTAAGATGCCATGTCATTTTCAATTATTTTTCTCTAGGACTCTCCTTTCATTTGTAATATAACTTAAAAAAAATGTTTTCGGGGATGGCTAGGTGGCACAATGGATAGAGCACCAGCCCTGGAGTCAGGAGGACCTAAGTTCAAACCCAACCTCAGACGCTTAATAATTAGCTATCTGTGTGGCCTTGGGCAAGCCACTTAACCCTATTGCCTTGCAAAAAAAAAACAACAACAACAACAAAAAACTAAAAAAAAAGTTTTCTTCTAAGAATACTAGTAACTGTGGTAAAGTTATGGTTTTGCGTGAAACTTTGTTTTTAGGCACATAGAGCTGTTTTCTCTTTCTGGGTTTATGTTGTGCTTGTCCAGGGTTCTATAATATTTCTTTATCACTGGTTCCTTCTTATTATGAGTTGTTCCAGGCTTATTTCCAGAACTGGAACTTTGTGTCAAGACCAGGCACTCTATACTTTTAAGAGTAAGAATGGGTTCTTGCTTAGTTTTGACTTGTATCTGGGGGGGTCTTCCTGCTATTGCTTCTGGATTCTAAGCACTGTGATCTTCAAAGGGCAACTCTTTTCAGTGACTTACACCCTTTTCAGCTCCCTAAGGAATCTTACCCAGGTTGGGCTAATTGTGACTGTTCCAGTCTGAGATTGGCAGGGTCCTAATTCAACTACAGTCAGAATTTCACAACAATGAGCTTTTCCTAGGGAAGCTTTTCCTTGGTCTGTACTTAAATATATATTTGCAGGTTCGAAGATCCTGACTGTGATCTGAGGTCAAATTTTCATGATTTGACCTCTTCTCTAGTCCCATGGGCTGTCTATTTGAGTGGAAATAGAGAGAGATGGAAAAAATGTACTTTCTATAGTTTTGTTTTATATTTCTTGATCATGACTCAGAAAAGTGCTCCTTTTGAGTCTTCACTGGACCAGTTATGGGAAAGCTAGACTGTTCTGCTCCTAATCACTCCACCATCTTAGCCAGAAGTCAAACCATGTATGTTTCAAATCTGTAATCAAGGCTTCTGTTCACTGCAAGGGAAGTGAGCAACTATTGGGTATTGACTGAACAAATTAAAGTATATGAAAGTAATGGAATGTTATTGTGCTGTGAGAATTGATAAATTAGAAGAATTAGAGAAAAATCAGAGAGAAGCTTGACATGATTTATGAACTGATTCGGAAAGAAGTAGATCAAATAAAACATATATGATGACCATAATACTGCAAATAATACTGCTACTTTGAAAATAGCACTGAAAATTTTTGGAACCCTTATCAATAGTGTGACCAACCATGATTTTCTAAGCCTGATGAAGTATGTCTTTGATAGAATGGTGATACATTGACTTAATATGTATAATAGGTGTCTGATTTCTTGTGTGCTCAATGGATGGGGAAGGAGGTAGAGGGAAGGAGAGAATTTAGAACTGATAATTAAAAAAAGAAAAGCAAGGTGGTGCACTATAAGAAAGAAATGAGGTTTGCAATATGAGACACAGTAAAAGGGTTGGTCTGCTTTGCATAACTTCCTTGTGGCCAGGGAAATTTTTATTTGGGAAAAGGAAGAAGAGAATTAAAATGATTTTTTTAAAAAAAAAGAGCATCAAAAACACACCCATAAAAAGAAACCTTAAAACAGGAGCTGCTGTATCAAGCAGGAGGGAATTTCAAGAAGCTTTCCTTTGGCTTCCAGAGTAATGCCTGAATATCTCAAAATCCCTTAAATTGTTCTTAGGCTGCAACCTGGCATTCAAAACTTTGTATGAAATCACTTCTGTTATCACAATTAAGATCAAGAGGACCTTAGAATCTATGTAATACAACTCCCTTATTTTTCTGATGAGAAAACTGAGGTCCACAGAGATTAAGTGTTTTTAAAGTTCACAACTGTATTATGTAACAGAGGAATAAATTAAACCCTGATTACAAAGCTACTGCTCTTTCTTCTATATCATATTGTCACTACTTTTTTTCTAGGTTTTTTTTTTTTTTTGCAAGGCAAATGGGGTTAAGTGGCTTGCCCAAGGCCACACAGCTAGGCAATTATTAAGTGTCTGAGATCAAATTTGAACCCAGGTACTCCTGACTCCAGGGCCAGTGCTTTATCCACTGCGCCACCTAGCCACCCCATATTGTCAAAATAAAATGGGCAAAAGTATGGCAAAGAATTGGAAATTGAGGGGATATTCATCAATTGAGAAATGCTGAACAAACTGTGATCTTTGAATGTGATAGAATACCATTGTTCTGTAAAAAATCATCAGTGGGCAGAATTCAGAAAAGTCTGGAAAAACTTACATGAACTGATGGTGAGTGAAGTGAGCAGAACTAGGAGAATATTGTACATATTAACAGTAACATGTGATGATCAACTATGAAGGACTTATCTCTCCTTAGTAGTATAATAATCCAAGATAATTCTAAAGGACTTGTGTTGGAAAATAGCATCCACAAACAAAAAACTATAGAGTCTGAATACAGACCACCAAAGCACACTATTTTCCATTTTAAAAATTTAGTTTTTATGTTTTATCTTTGTTTTGTTTTTTGCCCTCTCATGGTTTTTGTTTCCTTCTGTTATGATTCATCTTTTATACCATAAGTAATTTGGAAATAAATTCAACATAGTTATAGATGTATAACCTATATCAGATTACTCTCTGCCAAGGGGAGGGAGATTGGGAATGGAGGGAAGGAGAAAAATGTGGAAAATGTTACAAAAAATGAAGGTAGAAAACTATATTTACATGTAGTTAGAATAATTTAATTTTTGAAAAGATTAGAAAATAAAATAGAAGGGACACATAGAAAAGGCAACATAGAAAAAATTTATGCATAAATTTATGCATTTATGCATAGGAGGTTTCTTGCACCTACTAAGCTATACAATTTGGAAATTTCCTCATTGGGTAGGTTCACCTGGTTACTTCTTTCACTTTAAGGTTCTCCCATCTTTGACTTTGTGTTTTTAGAAATATGTAATGATTTATATTGCCCTGATTGCCTGATTGTGGTGGGAAAGGTGTAACCGGTGTTTACACAGAGGGTTTGGTCCTATTATGCAATATTTTCCTTGTAAACAGAGATAAAACTGAATCCATAAGCCAACTTTCTTTTTTTTCTTTCAGTAATAATTATCATTTTTAAAATACTGAGACAAATTATTATTAGAGTTCATAGAATAAGAATGATACAGAGTTAAGGTATTGTCATTAGAATTTATGATGGTAAAAATTATTTTTTAAAGAAAAAAAATGCCCCTGAATTACATTTTCCCTCTCCCTAATCTTAATCCTCTTTCTGATGTTCATTTAGGAAGTCTGAAGTTTGGTTTGAAGTGGGTTTGAAAGATATGATGTGGAAACTTGCCCATTGAAGGTAAATTTTTAACAGTCCTATATGGGATTCTTTGTATTTGAAGCAGGACTAATCTGTCTATTTGCACATTAGTATCTATATGTAAATGGGAATTTCTTCCAAATGTGAGTCAAGATATATATAGCTAAAAACAAAAGCATTTTTTATTTATGCTGTCATGAATATCCCTTATTTCAAGATAACTCATTCTAAAGAGATGGTAGATATAAACTACAAGAAGATATAGACAGAAAGAAAGTTATATTCATGACTTCATTTTTTGCAGTAACAAAAAAACTTGAATCAAAGTGAATGTCCATTGGTTGAGGGACAGTTAAACTGTGATCTATAAAAGTTATATATTATGGTTGCTCCATAAAAATGATGAATAGAAGGAATTCAAAGAAACGTGGAAAGTTATATAGTACAGAAGGAAGTAAACAGAATCAAGAAAATGACATGCATAATGTAAAGGAAAAGAATAGTAAAACAAAATGGAAGATTCTATGTGACAGTATGTAGACCAAAGACCTAACTAAGAAATGTAGTTATTTTCAACTAGTTATTTTAGATTTTTTTAAGATTTTTTTTTTCTTTTGCAAGGCAAATAGGGTTAAGTGGCTTGCCCAAGGCCACACAGCTGGGTAATTATTAAGCATCTGAGGCTGGATTTGAATTCAGGTACTCCTGACTCCAAGGTCAGTGCTCTATCCACTGCGCCACCTAGCCGCCCCTCAACTAGTTATTTTAGCAGTAAAGATACCACTTATATAAACCTCTTGAATTTTTCTGACTACTAATAGGCAAAAAGGCCACATATCCACTGATTTTTTTCAATTTATGTCCATGAAGTTTATTTTTTAAAAGTATATATTAAATTAATCTAGTAGTCTGGTGTTCAATAAACTCAAAGAACTCTCCTACAGGCGTAAGGACCATTTGACAAAAACTGCTGGCAAAATTGGACAATAGTATGGCAGAAATTATGTTTAGATCAACACCATACAACATATACCAAGCTTTAAATGGATAAATAACTTGGGTCATAAATTAATGCAACAAGGAAGAATTACCTTTCAGAGCTATGGGAAAAAAGTTTCTGAACAAATAGGAAAGAGAGGAACACAGAAGATAAAACAGTTACTTTTTATCATGTAATAAATGTCCAGAAGCAAATCAAATATAGTGAAGATTAGAAGGGAAACAGTTAACTGGGGTAAAAAAGTCTTTGTGGCAAGTTTCTCTGATAAAGGTTTCATTTCTACATAATATGAAGAAATAATTCAAATTTATAAGAATAAGCCATTCCCCAATAAACATATAGTCAAAATATATTAAATTAGTTTTTCAAGGAAGAAATTCACTTTGGATTTTTTATAATCAGATTTTTTAAAATGCTCTAAATCACCAATAACTAGAGAAATTCAAATTAAAACAACTCTGGGATATCACCTCATACCCATCAGATTGACAAAATTGAGCAAAAAAAAGAAAAATGACAAATATTGGAAGAACTATGGGAAACTGGTACATTGATGCAGTCCTTGTTGGAGCTGTGTGTTGATCTAGTCATTTATAGAAAGTATTTTGGAACTATGCTTCAAGAGTTAGAAAGTTGGACCTACTCTTTGATCTAGTGATAGCACCATTTACCCTACACCCCCAGAGAGATCAAAAAAAAAGAGGAAAAAACTGGAAATTAAATAGATGCTCTCCAACTGGGCAATGGCTGACAAATTATGTTATAAATATATAAATATATAACAATACTATTGTGTTTTGAAGAAAGAGAAACCTGGGAAGATTTAAATGAACTGAAGCAGAGATAAGCAGAATAAGGAGGAAAAAAAAGCAAACCCCAAACAAAACATTTTGAAAGACTGAAGAACACTAATCAATGCAATAATCAGACTTGATTTTAAAAGATGGAAGAAGAATATTATCTATCCTATACCAAAGAGGCAATGTATTAAGATGGAAGAAGAATATTATCTATCCTATACCAAAGAGGCAATGTATTAATATACAGAATTAGAAACATAATTTTTGGATGTAACCAACATGGGAGATGAATTTATTTTCATTATGCTTATTTGCTATAAGGATAATCTTTTTTCTCCCCCCCCCCCCCAGTGAGGGAAGGTGAGAGGGAGAAAAAAATAAAGGCTTGATCAATAAAAAATATTATATATATACTTAATGTAACATGTATGTACTTCTGAACTTTAAAATTTTTTTCTTCTAAATATTTTATATTTATCAATATTTTACTTTCTTTTAGTAATCTCTGTTACTATCCACTGATTTCCCTCCCTCTAAATAGTCTCTTAACTGATTTATGAGCTTTACTTGATACACACACACACACACACACACACATAAACAAATAGGCAACCATATTTTTCTAGCAAATGAAGATTGAAACAGGATATTTACTCCAGAGGCAAGTGAACAGTTACTAAAGGCCTTAATTTAAAGTGTCCATTATCAATCCTTCTCTGAAAAATAAGACTAGTTTTAACTGGTTATTGATTTTACTTCAGTGTTGCATTCCAAGACCTCTTTTCTCTTTACTGCAAAACAGAACAGCTCAAAGGTAAATCACCAGGGAGCTGACATGACCACAAGCAGCCAGATTCTTGACACCTACAACTTTTGCATTAACCACTCCATTAAATACCTAGAAGGTGCCATTCCTCCAATATAGCCCCCTGATTTAAAGGATGGGGGTTCAAGCTCCCTTTAAAAAGCCCATACAAGATGATGTTTCCCAGATAAAGAAATCTAAAGGATCATAATATTGTTTAAATTTCTCACCCTTTATTTTCCATCTGTATTTCTATCTGCAGATATTTTCTGCAGCTAAAAGTTTGGACATAGATAGTTCAATGGATTTAGTAAAATGAGGTCTCAAGAGATAAAAGTACTTGTCCAAGAATGCAGCTAGTAAGTCTCTGCAACAAGATTTGTGTCCAGTTCTCCCTGATTCTATCCATTATGACATACTGTTGAACACATAGTCTAATTTTATTTTGACTTACATCATCACTACTATATGCCACTTGAGTATTTCTTAGGTGCCACTTCCTATAGTGTATGTATAAATAAGTATGTAATATTATATTAATGTAATATATCAAGAAGAAAATCATTAACTTCCTTTCTACCACTTCCCTGAAGTCTCACCCATCAATAAACCAACCAAATGCTAACATTATATGAGGTGCTGTGGCATCAAAATCATCATCATAAAATAACTGACATTTATAGAATGTTTAAAGTCTGTAAAGTGTCTTATGTACATTGTCATATCCAGTACTATTATTTTAAATTTTACTAAGGAGGAAACTCAGGTTTAGAGGGTTGAGGTGATCTGCTCTGCTTTATGCAGTCAAATATCAAAGGCAAGATTTTACCCCTGGTCTTCCAAACTCAAGTTCTAAATGCTAATAATTACATCATGACATTTAAGACATTATACCTACCCAAAAGGAAATTATAATCTCAATGGAGAAATGAGACTTCTTCATGATGCACTTGGTGAATAATTGCTTCCAAATTCAGATAGTGAGGGAGAGTCGAGGAAGCACCTAAGAAAGTACAAGTCAGAAGACCCGAGTTCTAGACTTAAATCTGGCATTAACTACTTGTATGGCTAGTCACATTCCCTTGGACAACTTCTCTTTCTAGGCCTCAGTTTCCTCATCTGTAAAGTAAGAAGGTTGAACTAGATCATCTCCAAGGTCCCTTCCAGCTCTGACATTCTATAATTCAGCAATAATGATGAACTAATTTAATAAAGAGTTAAATTGGGTCATATGATAATTGAGAGCTTTGGCTATGAATAAACAAAAGAAGATTAAAAGTTTAACATTTTGTCCCAGTTTGATTCCATGACTGCAAAGAATTACTCAAAGACCAAAGTTTTAGATAAACCATTCCTTTAATAGAAACACAAAGCAACAATTCTTGGGTAAAAGGCAGTAAATAACCATCTAGGAGGGGAGAAAAATCTATAAAAGTTTCAGGCAAGGAGATTAAAAAGCAAGGAGGAAAGACCTCTGAAACTACTCCAGCAAAATCCTGAAACTTTTTCTATTATTTTAAGTTATATGTGTTTATCCATTTACATGTAGCATATAGGTAGATATCTGATCTTGTATATAGGCTACCACATCTTCAGTAGAGATTAATATTACCACTTTTCTGGGGAACAGAAAGAGGGTCCTCTGGTGCAATCATAGCCTGTTGAAAGAAAGATAGTCAGGATCTAAGACTACTTTAGCTGGGTGCTTTCTCCATCACTCTTTTATATCCAAGAGGGGTTTCAGACCAAAATTATAACTCTCTAACACAAATAAAACGGCTCATTGTGTAAGGGCATGATGTTTTTTTTTTTTTAATTCAGGATAAATGCTACTTCCTCTGATCCTTCTCAAGGAGAAAGTAACAGTTAATTTAATCTCAGTTTAGTTCCTTCCTAGCAAATGCTGTTTACACAAAAGATAGTCACAAATAGTTATTAAACTTCTTTATCAAAGCAAACAAAAATTGGGGAAGTTACACAGATTAGAAAAGACTATAAAATATATGAGACAATGAGCTCATCAGTGGGAGAAAGATAAAACCTTGGCTCCACCAAAGCTAGATCTCCCTAAAGGGGTGCCCTTAGCAGACTCTAGGATTATAGATGCTGAGAATCAGAGGCTTCACCTTCCCATAATTATGCACCATTCAGAGGTTCAATTGCTTCTCTCACCCCAACTCTTTCCATTTCTCTCTTGAACTCCTTCTTAAGCGTCTTACCTCAGTAAGGGATCAAAGTTCTCTAAATCAATTAACCAATACATTTCCTCCCCACCCCACTCACCTCTGGACTGTCCTTCACCCATCCCACAAACCACATACCAAAGGACTGGGGCATAATATTTCTTGCCCAAAGGGCCCTCATCTGCATCCTACAATAATTTTCCTGGGAATAAAATTTATTCCAAATGACCCAGGTCTATTTCACAACATTTTGCCTAAGTATAGCCCTGTTTGGTAGTACTAAAGTGTAGGGATTAACTCCTCTCTCTCTCTGGTTTCACTAGTGCTTTGGCCCACAACACAACTGATTACAAATCATTCCCAAATCATTTTACCCTTTTTTAAAAAATCATATTTCTTTTATATCTCCCTTAGCACCCAGTATAATCATAGAGTGGAAATTTAATTATTGATTGAAAACAGGGGAGTAATTTTTGTTTTGGTGCAATGCAATGAAACAGAGAATCAAAAAGTGCAGAAGGAAAAGTATAGGACCATTTGAAAATTGAATTTATTCCTACTCTGAGCAAATGCAATTCACTAATTGTGTTCCATTTCCATACCTCAAATACCATAGAGAAAAGAGATGACATATAGTGCCTTTGGAAACACTGCCACCTCTCTAGGGCAAAACAAATTAAAAGGAAAGACAAGTTTCACATACCTCTTTTCTCAGAAAAGTGGGAAGAGACTTCAGGTGTTGAATGAGTCATGAGGTCAATTTAGCAGCTTGTTTTGTTTTATTGTTTGTTTTAGTTACTAGAGTTGTAGGGTCAGTAGTATTAGGACATTATATAGCACTGTAAAAAAATGAAGAGGTACTAGGAAAACCTAAAATTAAAAAAAACAAAAGCAGAAGATTTGAGAGTACTATCCAATGAGATAAAGCTTTCTTTGTTGTTTAGAAAAGAGAAATAAAAAAGGACTGAGTATGGAAATGTGAGAATCTCTTGCTTTGGACTAAAAATTGGAGATAATAAATTATTATGTGGCTCATATGTCCACTAGTGCATCAGGAAGTTTCCAACTTCTTTCAGTAATTAATTTTGGTTATGGGGATACTGATTGCTTTTCCTACCTAACTGGAAAAACCTTAAATGTCTGTACTTAAAAGGTCATTCCTCTACTCAGGAGAATTATTAGGTGTTTTCAGTGTATAGTATGAATATCATCAAACATAGATGCGATGAGAATAAAAAAAGTGCTGGTAAGCTATCTAAAGAAAATGATTGATATATTTCCCCTCCCTGAATTTGACTTAATTTCCCTCCCATCATTTTTTCTCAATCTAGTGATATCTTCTTTCAGTTGTTCTTCAGATTCTCCTCCTAGTTAAGACAAAGGATGGGTTTTAAAGAGAGGTGACACAGTGGGGACCAAAATGATGTTGGTTCGTCCTTCATTTCAGAAGAAAATCATGACATTACATCAGGGAGGTGATGCCATAACAAGCACAAGAACTGGTTTTGAGTGAGGGGGTGTCGTGCTAAGTCACCAGCCTCACTTTCTCCTCTAGGGCCATCTGGGTCTAGTGGCCAGATATGAACCAGGACGACTGGAGATGGCCTTGGATGCAAGGCAGTCAGGATTAAGTGACTTGCCCAAGGCCACCCAGCTAGTAGGTGTCCCATGTCTGAGGTAGGATTCAAATTCCCATTCTTCAGACTCCTAGGCCAATGTTCTGTCCACTGCACCATCTTGACAAAGGAGGCATCTTCCTTAAAACAAGGCTAATGCTCTCACCTATCTTTAAAAATATAATGCACAAGTAACATCTGACAATTTATAATACTGAATTATATGTTATACAAAAAATGATACATATCATTATTTAAAAGAATCTAAAATCTCTGTCAGAATCTTTAGTGTCCATAGCTAAGTATCAAAATACACTGGGAGTTAAGGCAGAAACACTGTCAAAGTAGCTAATCTCATAAAGAGGAGTCAACAAGATAATCTCAAAAGAAATAGCAATAAAGAGTCATGGTCACTCCCAGAAGAATTTAAAAATAGTCTTAAAGGGAGTGGTTTTTGTTTATTTTTCGATGCAAAGATACTTTTCAATATTCATTTTTGTAAGGTTTTAAGTTCTACATTTTTCTCCCTTCTTCCTCTTTGCCCCCTCCCTTTGACCTACTTGGGGACTAAAATAAAGTTGAGTCATATTGCAATCTGTAATGAGAGAGATAGAAACAGAGCCAGTAAGACAGAGAAAGATAGAGAGGCTGGGGAAGTACAGAGGGACAAGAGTCAGAAAGAGAGAGAAAGAGAGAGAGGAAAGAAAGAGAGAAGCGGGCAGTTAGGTGGCACCAGTTCAAATTTGACCTCAGACACTTAATTATTACCTAGCTATGTGACCTTGACCCCATTGCCTTGCAAAAACCAAAGAGAGACAGAATTAAAATGAGAATTCATTGTATGATCTTGGGTGTGAATTTTTTAAATTCAATTATATTTTACATTCAAATAAGACTTATGCAGTTTGTATTCCAGTTGAATACTATAGTTTAGTTTTTCATGTCATAATTCTGTTGAAAAAGTTGTGAAGAAAACAGTTTCTTGGAAATTATCACATTAAATTTTTCCTGTTTTTTTTCCCACAAATTTTTAAAAAATATTTTGGCCTTGGATGCTGAATTTGCTTGATTTTGAGTCTTCCCTGATAACATTTGGTCCTCAATAAGGAAGCCAGTATTGAGTCCCTAAAACATGTGACTGTCCACCACACTATGCAGAGCAGGCCTACAATTAAAGAAAGAAAAACTGAGGTTTTTTGGCATGATGTCTAGCAAGGCAGTTGTCTTGACAATATCTGGAATGTGGTATGAAAACCATATTTTAAGTGTGTAGAGAAGGAAAGACATTGGCATACTTTTTCACTTTTTACAGCACAGGCTCTATCACCTTCTAGCCAAGCGGTGAAAAGCATGAGTCAGTATCAGTCCTCTGAAGGTATAGTTATTATGTGGCTCATATGTCCACTAGTGCATCAGGAAGTTTCCAACTTTTTTCAGTAATTCATTTTGGTTATGGGGATACTGATTACCTTTCCTACCTAACTGGAAAAACCTCAAATGTCTGTACTTAAAAGGTCATTCCTCTACTCAGGAGAATTATTAGGTGTATTCAGTATATAGTATGAATATCGTCAAACATAGATGTGATGAGATGAATAAAAAAAAAGTGGATTTCATGTTATCTGTACCCCAAAGGGGTGAAGCTATAGACCTAAGGCTACAAACAATACTCGTGACTGACCTCCTAAAGGGAAAAATTGAATCACTTTTATTTACCTTTGTCTCTCTGCCAGGACCTAGTATAATGCATTGCTCACAGCCAGGCTTAGTAAGTATTTATTGACTGGATAAAGGATGAAAAAGAAGTGAAAATAATGAACCTTATGATGACATAATTCTCCCACCCTACTTGGCTACTCTTGCTCCCTCCTTTGTTGGTCCTGTTATTATATAGAAAGATATAGAGGGAGTGAAAAATTCAGACTCACACTTTAAAAGCAATATTCCTTAGGGCTATACCATAGCATGCAAAACTTTGGATTTAGGATCAGAAGACATGATTTCGAAATCTGACTCAGATATTTACCAGCTTTGTGACCCTGGAGCAGCCTATAAACTCAGTCTCAGCTTTGTTATTTTTAAAATAAGGACAATAAGAGTACCAACCTGTTGTTGTGAGGATCAAATGAGAAAATGTAAAAAAATAAATAAATATTGCAAACCTCAAAGTGACATATTTTTATTATCATTATTGCCCTTTTTCTTACCTATGTTAAAATTTATTCTATATTACTGCTTGTGATATAGGACAGCAAAGAGAAGCATTAAAATATTCTTGTTAAAGGAATATAACACAAATTTTCTCAAGTTGTGGTATGAGATGACAAGATCAATATTTTACTTTTGGTTTTCCTTATGAGTCAAGGAAACATTGTCTTTGAGGCCCAAATGTTTCCCAACCAAATTATTCAGACAGCTATTTTTAGTAATCTACTACACTCCCTAACACACAAAAGTCCAAATTTTTGTCTCCTATTGAAAAAAGAGGAGACTCAAATGCATTTATGAAAAATACTGGGGACTCATTGGACAAATTTATATAGTAGCATTTGTTGTTGTTGTTGTTGTATCACAAGATGGGTGCCCATAAATTAGGCAGAACAAATTATGGTGTATTACTTTTAATGGAATACAATTGTGCCATAAAATGACAAAAGGAATGAATTCAGAAAAACCAGGAAAGATTTGCTTCAATGGCTGTTGAATGAAGTGAGTATAACTAGGAGAATAATGTATATGACTACAATATTATAAAGGAAAATAACTTTAAAAGATTTAAGAATTCTGATTATTGTAAAGGACTGATGATAAAAAAAATACTACCTATTTCTAGAACAAGAGTAGATTAAATATGCAGAATAAAACACATTTTTGAACATGGATACTATGGGGTATCTGTTTTCCTTAACTATATGCATTTGTTATAAGGGTTTTATCTGTTTTTTTCCCAGAGAAGGAAGGAGATAGAAAAAAACTAAATGCTTGTCATTTTTTTTCCTTAATTAAAATCTCTGGTTAATATAATGAACTACTACACCTTCAGAGGACTTTTGCTGACTCATGCTTTCCACCTCTTGGCTAGAAGGTGATATAGCCTGTCCTGAAAAAAGTGATTCAATGTATTTTTCCTTGAATTATCCAATCAGAACTTTGGTGCTTTTTTTAGATTGCTTAGGAGGCAGTAGGGCTATAATTCCTTTTGCTATCTACCATAGTCCAATTTCCTCATTTTACTGATAAAATAATTTGAATGTCATTCATTTTTGCTATTAGAATTTAGATGTCCTGCATCCCAGCCTGGTACCGATTGTTTAACTAAAAATTAATACCTTCTAGATTTAAAGGAAGGAGTAATTGTGCTCCTGTGCTTCTCTCCTCTTCCCCCTTCCTTCTCAATTGATGTGGTGAGTAATAATAAAGGTCCCTTTACAAAGCATGAACACTCTGAGTAGAGGGGAGCAAAACCATTTGGTGAGAAGAAAAAAAAAGCCATATCCCTGCAACACATAAAATAGTTGAGTCCTAGAGATCATAAAAGAAAGTATAGAATTTTAGGGGAGTCCAAGACAGAAGATCACAACAGAAGAATAATCTGACCGCTAAGAGGGAATGATTCTTGGGGGAATGTGACTTTTCTCTCCTTTTTACCCTACTGGACTAATGCATATACCAACAGAATTATTTGCTTAGGAGACATCCCATGCAATAGTCAGAGTCAGTTCTGGATAGTCTGGGTAATCTGGCAAAACCTAAGACAGACACAAATATGGAGAGATCATTTGAGGCTGGGACCCTTGAAAGGAGAATCAGAGAGACTAAGCTTACAATCAAGTATAGGGATTCAAAGAGAGGTAGTTTCTAGAGGTTTAACTGAACAATTCAATCTGAAGAGACATTGTACAGAAGGGGAGGTTTATGAAGACTCAACTGAAGAGAAAGGACATCCAATCAGATAGGTCTCCCCAAGAAGGGGAAGGACTTGGGCTCAGTCACAACGGAGTTATAAATCGCCTTGTCTGCTTTTGTTCCTTACATGTGTAGTTCAATCATATTTTATTGTGTTCACTCTTTTTAAAAATTATTTTTCAATTATATGTAAAGATAACTTGCAACATTCATTTTTGTAAAGTTTTCTACCTCCTAACCTTCCCTCCTGCTATTCTAAGACAGCAAGTAATCTAATCTAGGTTATATATATCCATTTATTACACACATTTCCATATTAGTCATGTTGTAAAACAAGATCAGAACAAGAGAGAAAAACCAAAAAACAAAATTTAAAAAGTGAAAATAGTATGCTTTGATCTGCCCTGAGATTCCATCATTGCTGTAGATAGCATTTTCCATCATAAATCTTTTAGAATTGTCTTTGATCATTGTATTGCTCAGAAGAGTTATCAAAATTGAGCATCATACAATGTTGCTGCTCAAGGGTTCAATCTTCTCATGGTTCTGCTCACTTCACTTAGCATCAGTTCATGTGAGTTCAGGTTTTTCTTAAATCTGCCTGATCATCATTTTTTATAAAACAATAATAAATTGCTAGGGCGGCTGGCTAGGTGGCACAGTGGATAAAGCACCAGCCCTGGAGTCAGGAGTACCTGGGTTCAAATCTGGTCTCAGACACTTAATAATTACCTAGCTGTGTGGCCTTGGGCAAGCCACTTAACTCCATTTGCCTTGCAAAAAAAACCTAAAAAAAATAAATTGCCTATTGTAAAGATATAATGTCAGAGAAGAGCCATTCAAGGGGCGGCTAGGTGGTGCAGTGGATAGAGCATTGGCCCTGGAGTCAGGAGTACCTGGGTTCAAATCAGACCTCAGACACTTAATAATTACCTAGCTGTGTGGCCTTGGGCAAGCCACTTAACTCCATTTGCCTTGCAAAAAAAACCTAAAAAAAAATAAATTGCCTATTGTAAAGATATAATGTCAGAGAAGAGCCATTCAAGGGGTGGCTAGGTGGTACAGTGGATAGAGCACTGGCCCTGGAGTCAGGAGTACCTGGGTTCAAATCAGACCTCAGACACTTAATAATTACCCAGCTGTGTGGCCTTGGGCAAACCAAACCCCATTGCCTTGCAAAATCTAAAAAAAAAAAGTCATTCAATAATGGGAAGGGAAGAGAAGAGGAAGATGAGGCTAGAAGAAAAAGGGGGAGGACCACATTGTTCCCTAAAAAGGGATGGGGCTGGATTCGAATCCTGTCTTGTAATCATGTCACCACTCAGGGTCAGTTTCCTCAGTGCAGTAAATGCTAGTTGTAGATAATAAACTTCCTGAGGGCAGATTCTCTTTTCATTTTTGTCCCCATCACTTGGCATAGTGTCTGGCACATGCTAGCTTAATATCTATTCCTTTGGTAAAATGAAGAAATTATACTAGGTGATATTTAGTGTCCCTTCCAGCTCCATATTTAAGTCAAGGGTCCTTTTGAGGGCCTATATCTGAAAGCTGAATCCTCCTTAAAAACAAATTGCCAGTATAACTTATGACCAGCATCACAAAGTTAAGTTCAGAAAAACCCAGTACAGTGAAGGAATGACGGTTAGTCCTATTGCTATTATAAATACTTGAGTTTATAATACTATATAAGTATCATAAGACAGCTAGGTGGCACAGTGGATAGAGCACTGGCCCTGGAGTCAGAATGACCAGAGTTCGAATCTGGTTTCAGACACTTGCCACTTACTAGCTATGTGATCCTGGGCAAGTTACCCAACCCTGAGTGACTTGAATCCAGGGTCATCACCAGTCATCCTGATTCCTACCTGACCACTGGTATCAGATGGCTCCAGTGGAGAAAGTGAGACTGGGACACTGGTGACTTAGCACAAATCCAATTCATGTGCTTGTCATGGCATCACCTCCCTGTTGCATGGTTTTCTTGGAGAAGGATAAACCAACATCTTAAATACTTGAAATAACACATTTTGCAAAGTTTCAGTTCATTCTTTTTTCACTTGTATCTAACTTAGTGACCTCATTTGGGGTTTTCTTGGCAAAGAGACAGTAATGGTTTGTCATTTCCTTCTCCAGCTCATTTGACAGATGAGGAAACTAAGGGAAACAGCTAAATGTCTTGCTCTGGGCCATATAGCTAATAAATATCTGAGGTTGGATTTAAACTCAGGAAGATGAGTCTTTCAGACTCCAGGCCATGCTGCCCCTTGTACAAAGTTTACAGTAATTCATATTGCTTCCTCTGTTATTCAATATTGGTGATGTTTCAATATTATCTACATCTTTATAACAATTTTTTTCTATACTATAATAAATCTGCTTCAAAAAATTGAGCTGATCATTAATCTGTGCCAATAAAAACCATGTGAGCTGGTGAAGCAAAAAGCTCCTAGCATTTTTGTTTTGTTTTGTTTTCTTTATAAGGTAAAGGTGTCAAGTGACTTACCTAAGGGCACAGAGCTGGGTAATCATTAAGTGCCTGAGGCTTGATTTGAACTTCAGGTCCTCCTGACTCCAGGGCCGGTGCTCTGTCCATTTTGCTACCTAGCTGCCCCCAGCTCCCAGTATTTTCAACTGGAAGGAACCTTAGAGATGACCTGTTCTACTGTCTTCATTTTACAGTTAAGAAAAAGGAGGCCTATAATATTTTCAAGGACTAGCTCATGGCCACCCTAATAAGCATGCTCCTGTTACTTTGCTTGTCTGTTCCTTTCAGGAAACTGGAACTTAGAAAGTAGAATGAATTCTGGTAGCTTTGAAATAAATAAAAACAAAAACAAAAACCTGCACCAAATGGTGAGCCTTTAAGAAAAATTGGGCAGGGGTGGCTAGGTGGCTCAGTGGAGTCAGGAGTACCTGGGTTCAAATCCAGCCTCAGACATGTAATAATAACCTAGCTGTGTGGCCTTGGGCAAGCCACTTAACCCCATTTGCCTTGCAAAAACCTAAAAAAAAAAAAAATTGGGCAACTATCAAACCCCTTAAAGTCTTTCTAGAAATAGTCTTCATATAACTTGGAAGGAGGTTTCTAAACTGCTGGCTCCCATTTCTGGCAAAGCCAGAGTAACTGGGCAATTCAATTTAATAAACATTAAGCACCTGCCAGGTTCCATGCTAAGCCCTGAGCATGTAAATAAGCAGGAAAAAAAAAAAGAGAATCCCCTGATGTCAAGGAGTTTATGAGCCGCAGTTAAGATCTTATAGTGTTCTTGCTTTAAGGAGAAAACCCTGGTTGTACATCCAGACCCACTGGTTAGGTTGTGGTCTGTGAGAGGGCACAGCTGCTTTTTTCTTCTTTCTTTCTTTGTTTTTCTTTTTTTTTTTTTTTTTAGGTTTTAGCAAGGCAGTGGGGTTAAGTTAACGGTGCTCCATCCACTGTGCCAGCTAGCTGCCAGCACGGCTGCTATTAAGAGCACCGGCCCTGGAGTCAGGAGGACCTGGGTTCAAATCCGGTCTCTGACACTTAATAATGACCTAGCTGTGTGGCCTCGGGCAAGCCACTTCACCCCGTGGCCTTGAAGAAACCAAAACAAGAAGCCCACGGGGCAGGGCTGCTAGGTGGTCAAGCGCATGGAGCACCACGTTCAAAGCCGCCTCAGACACTTCACAATGGCCTAGCTGTGTGGCCTTGGGCAAGTCACTTAACCCCATTTGCCTTAAAGAAACTAAAAAAAAGCGCAGTGGATGGAGCACCGAGTTCAAATCCGCCCCAGACACTTCATAATGGCCTAGCCGGGAGGCCTTGGCTAAGTCACTTAACTATTTTCTGGCCAAAAAAAAGGCGCCGGTGTCCGGGCCACTGCTTAGGGGCTGGCCCGCGCCTCAGCCCCCTCACCCGGAGAGGGAGGGCGCGGGCCTGGCACGGCGCGGCCCTGGCACGGCCTCCGCCCCGGGGCCCCGCCTCCGCGGCCTGTAAGATGGCGCCTCTCAGAGCTCGGCCTGCGTGTCGGGGCCCGGAGCCTCAGAAAGATGGCCTGCAGCTGGCCGCCACGAGGCGGAAGCCCCTCCCCACGGCCCGGGCGGCGCGCGGCGCGGGGGCTCTCGGGATCTGTAGTCCGCCGCCCGCTTCCGCCCCGCCCTTCCCCCCTCGCGGGGGGGGCGCGTCGCGCCCGGGAGGAGGGCGAGGAAGGGGCGGGGAGCGGAGGCAGAGCGCGCGTCGCCGCGGCCGCCCCTCCCCCTCCCCGCCCCGCCCACTTCCTGTTTGGGCCGGACTACAGCTCCCGCCGTGCTCTCGGGCCGAGGCTGAAAGCGAAAATAAGTCGGGGCTCGGCGGCGGCTGCGGGCTCCGGGGCCGCCGCGGCTTCTCCCAGTCCGGCTTCCCCCGCGGCGGGCCGGCGCCTGGGCGCGCCCGGGGTCCTCGGCGGGGTGCGAGGGCTTTCCCGCCCCGCGGCCTCTGGTGCAGCTCGGCCGCGGCGGCCAGGCGGAGCCCCCCGCGACCCCCCTGCCAGCCGGCGCGAGGAAGCCGGGCTCGGCGGCGGGCCCCCGGGCCTCCCCGGCGCCCGCACTGGGAGCTGCGGAGGGCGGGGCCGGCATGGACTAGGCGAGGGGCGCCCTCCCCGCCGCCGCGGCCATGCGGGGCTAGCCCCGGGGCGGCTGCCGCAGCGCGCACGGGCCAACATGGAGGCTGCCGTGAGTCTGCCGGACGGCGGAGAGCCCGGGGGGCCCCGCGGGGACGCTACGCCCATGGACGCCTATCTGCGCAGCCTGGGCTTGTGCCGGAAGCTCGTAGCCAAGGACGGCTCCTGCCTGTTCAGGGCCGTGGCGGAGCAGGTGAGTGCGCGGCCGGAGCGGGCCGGGGGCGCCGTGTGGCCGGGCGGGGCCGGGCCGGGGCCGCCCCGCCGCGCCCGGCTTCCGCGGACCCGCTGCGTGGGGGGCCGCAGGGCTGCGGGAGCACCCGCGTGTGTGCGCGTGGGCGTGCGCCGGGCGCGTGGACGTGTGCAAGCGTGGCGGCTGCGGGGCATGTGCGCTAAAGCTTGCCGGGATAGGGTGCATGGGCGAGGGCTAGCTGTGTGTTCCTAAGAGGTACACGTGCAGGCGAACATCCAGAATGTACTTTGTGGAATAGAGTTATACATGTGTAGGACACACGTCTAGGAATTATAGTTACACATGCGTAAAATAGTTGTACATATGCGCAGGCACATAAACACCCAGAATTTACTGTTTAGGAAGTAGGCAGTTACATGGTATATGTAGATGAAGTTATTAGTCCTATAGTTAGGCGATATATGTGCATGTTCAGGCACATAAACACCCCGCGCATATCATACTGGAAATAGGATTATACGTTTATATGACATATACATGTAGGAAGCATAGTTATATATTCATAAGATAGTTGTGCATATGTGCATGCACATAAACAGACACCCAGAATTTACTATTTAGAAAATATGCATTTATCTGCTATATGTGGATGAAGTATTAGTTCTATAGTTAGGCAATATATGTGCAGGCACATAAACACCCCGCATATATCATACTGGTAATATAATATACATTTATATGATATATATGAAGTATAGATATATATTCATAAGATAGTTGTACACTGTGCATGCACATAAACACCCAGAATTTACTATTTAGGAAATATGCATTTATATGCTATATGTGGATGAAGTATTAGTTCTATAGTTATGCAGTATGTGTGCAGGCACATAAACACCCCGCATATATCATACTGCAAATATAATTATACATTTATATGCGAAATAAATATATATACACATACATGTAGGAAGTATAGTTATATATTCATAAAATATTTGTACACATGTGCATGCACATAAACACCCAGAATTTACTATTTAGAAAATAATGCATTTATATGCTATATGTGGATGAAGTATTAGTTCTATAGGCAATATATGTGCAGGCACATAAACAAACACCCCACATATATCAAACTGGAAATATAATACACATTTATATTATATATATACATACGTATATATATATATATACATACATACATATATATGTATATGAAGTATAGTTATATACCCATAAAATAGTTGTACATATGTGCAGGCACATAAACACCCAGAATTTACTATTTAGGAAGTATGCATTTATATGCTATATGTGGATGAAGTTATTAGTTCTATAGTTAGGCAATATATGTGCATGTGCAGGCACATAAACACCCAGAATTTACTATTTAGGAAATATGCATTTATATACTATATGTGGATGAAGTATTAGTTCTATAGTTATGCAATATATGTGCATGTGCAGGCACATAAACAAACACCCTGCATATATCATACTTCATACTGGAAATATGATTATGCATTTATATGATATATCTATATATGTAGTAAGTATAGTTATGTATTCATAAGATAGTTGTGCATATGTGCATGCACATAAACAGACACCCAGAATTTACTATTTAGGAAGTATGCATTAATATGCTATATGTGAATGAAGTATAGTTCTATATTTGTGCAATATATGTGCCTGTGCAGGCACATAAATAAACATCCTGCATATATCATACTGGAAATATAATATACATTTATATGACATATATACATATATATGAAGTATAGTTATATATTCCTAAAATAGTTGTGCCTATGTGCATGCACATAAATACCCATATGTCATACTGGAAAACACATTTATATGATATATATGGAGGAAGCATGGTTAGTTATATATTCATAAAATAGTTGTACATATGTGCATGCACATAAACACCCAGAATTTACTGTTTAGAAGTATACATTTATATGCTATATGTGAATGAAGTATAGTTCTATGTTTATGTAATATGTGTGCATGTACAGGCACATAAACAAACACCTGGCATATACTATATTGGAAATGTAATTATACATCTATATGATATATTTGTGGGAAGTATTTATAAGATATATGTGTGTGTGTATGCACATAAACACCTAGCATACGCTGTATAGGACATTTATATGTAGAAAATATATTTCTATATTTATACAATATGTATGTGTATGTGTGTGTATTTATATGCATGCATGCACCCAGGAAATTTAATTAGATGTTTATGTGATGTATTTGTAGGAGCTATTATATTATATTTATATGATATGTAGGAAATAGATTTTATTTTTTAGATGTATAGAGTATATAAATAGGCTAGGTACAGTACATGGGAAATAATTATATATAGAAACTATAGATATATAAGTAGGAAATAATAATCTATATACACATATATAAAGAGAAAATATAAGAAGGAAGACACTGAAATTAGGAGTCATTGGGGAAAGCTTCCTATTGGAGGCAGAATTTTATTTGGCATTTAAAGGAAGCCCGAGAAGTCAGTAAGACTGAAATAGGAATAGCATTCCAGGCAGAGGGGACTTGCACAGGATGCCCATGGCTGAGAGATCTAATAAATAAAACTTAACACTTGCCAAGAAAATGACAAGCCATGTATTCCAGGGCCTGGGAGGGGGGGGCATTATTCCCCCTCTAAAAACTATTCTACCAGATTTATTAGAAAGTTTTAACCAAGTTCCCCATGTGTTTAATCATTTTCTGCCAATTTCTTTAATTTGAGTCTCTTTGGTAGGAGGGGTAGTCTTAAAAAGGTGATTTCTGTATAGTTATAAACACTTTACAGAAGTGCAACAAAAATTGATTGCGTCTTATTGAACAGTAGAAGCTAAAATTGTTAGCATTCCCCATCCTTGCATTATACAATTTAATAAGAGACTTGGTCAATTTTCCATCTTGAATTAAAGATTTTTCCATGTGAGACTTTCTTTGCTCTTTACCTGCATAGTTTATTGTAATATTAGCAATTTTTGTATTATGTAATTTAATAAGAGACTTGGTCAGTTTTCCATCTTGAATTAAAGGTTTTTCCATGAGACTTTCTTTGCTCTTTACCTGCATAGTTTGTTGTAATATTAGCAATTTTTGGTAGGCATTCTGCTTTTATTTATCATGATATTTTTTCTTAATGTATTTTTGGGTATCTTTTAATAAATATATAAACCAATCTCTTCTTTGAATCCTCCCTTGTGACAAAGATAGATAACCAAGCAAAAGCATCCAATATCACTATCACATCTGAAACTGGATACAATTTTCCTTTCTAGTAGTTGCCCCCCCCATCTCTCCTCCATTCTCTATTTCAAAGTCCATGTCATTATTTCAGGTCTCTAGTGTAAAATAGAAATTTATAATTTTATAGGGATGCTAACTTCATTTTTCCTGGATAGGAGCATTATTAATACCCTTTTGCATTTCATCCTTAAGTTCAACAGGACCAGTCAAACTTTGACTTGATCAGGAAAGATGTTTTTGTGAAATTCCAGTGCAGGTCCTTGTCTTCAGGAATTTAGATTTTTTTCAGTTATTGCTGTGAAGTACACACTTAGCTATGTTTTTGTGAGCTGATTATACAGCTTGCCCATTTGCCAGATCCAAGGTGAAATGAATTTGTTTGTTATCTATTCCCAGTTCTGACAAAAATATTGGCAGGTGAAAAGGAATTTCAAAGGAATTAACACAAGTGAGGTTTGAGAATCTGAATGTTGGTAATTCAGACTGTACATTGTGTGTGTGTGTGTGTGTGTGTGTATAAAGAGAGAGAGATAAGTAGATATATAAGATTTTATTTTAGTATAAAAAGCCAGTGATATTACTGATGGATATGTAAGTAACCTTGATTATGGAAGGCTTTAGCAGTGTTGATTTTCAAAGTAATAAATGATTCTGATTATACATTGTTTATTTTTGATGAGAAAAAAAGGCTTCAAAGTGGACATTTAAATAGTAATCCAAAAGACTCATTTTTTAAAAAATTTTATTACTTAGAGAAAAGGAGTCTTAAAGGTTTCACTTTTACTGATTTAGGTCAAGCAACCATAGGTAATGACAAAATACATGTTGGAAACATATGGGAATGGAATGTGGCACTGGTCCCAGGACTTGGTATTTTTAAAGATATGTATAAAAATTTATTCTTAGCCTTTAGTTTCTTTAAAATATTTTTATCTCCTGGGATCCTGTTTTTAATACCTTAAACTGAGGGAGTGGTGGCAGCAGGTTGAAGTATAGAAGCAAGAAGGGAGCAAATGCAGGAATATAACACTTTGTCTCTAGATATACCTAAACAGAGAGACTTTGTACAGGTGTAATAATAGTAATAATAATAATGATAATAGCTAGTGGCAGATAGTTAATTTTAATGCTCTCGACAACCTGAAGATCCAGGTGCCTTCCACTATGATTAGATGGTACCCTACTCCGTAGGAGGCTGTCCTGAACCTACTTCAGTGGGCCATGGAAATAAAAATAGGATGCTCCCTCAGTTGTTACATGTGAAGCAGCATTTGTAAGTATGTTCCCACTGCTAAACAATATGTTGACAAAAATATGGTTTTGGAAAATTTTCAAAAGTTCCTCTTCATGTCATCTCCATTTATAATATCTTCTTGCATACATCTGTATAAATCATCAGAAGTACTATGTTCTTAGTCATAACACAATTTTTTTTTAAAAAGGTCATTAAATCCTTTCCAACATTTAACTTAATTTCTCATGTTTCAGGACTTCAGAAATTGCTGAATATTGAACTTTTGAGCAATGACTTAAAAATCCCCTAGATCTTATTTTTTTGTTGAAATGAACAAAGATAAATATATTTGTTCCATTGTTTTTGACTAAAGTAAGCTTTATTCATTGTCTGCCAACTGTTGCTAGGTAAATGGCTCTGACTATGACTAGCCTTAGTTTCCTGACTACAGGAACCCGTATTAGGTGACAAACTAGAGTGTTAAAGAAAAGGAATACTGCCTTAAAGGCATAATGATGCTATAGTCCCTGTGAGTGGGCTTATGATAGTGTTTTTTGTTCTTTAGCATCTGGAATCAGAATTGAGGCATCAGTGATGGGATTACCAAATTGGTAGTCTTATTAACCCACAAGTCTTATTGGAATTTAGAGATTTACATGCAACTGTGGTTCTAAAACAGGTGTGGAGATCAATTGAGTTAGCAAGAAATTGACTAGTATTTTTTTTAAAAACACCTTCCTGTTTCCATCCATCTTAAAGTTGTCTAGCAGTAGGTTGTGCAAGAATATTTTTCCAGGGGTCTGTGCAGTTGTTTACTCACTATCAGGCGTGGAAGCATACTTAGTTGTGATCTGATTAAAAATTTAGAATAGATTCCTCTAACTGGATTTTTTTGCTTATGCTTAGATAATAGAGAATATTCATTTTTATTAATATTCTGTACTGTTCTATTTGAGAATATGAATTTAATTAAGCATGTTAATGAGTAGAGTTAAAAGTAGGGATTTTTTAAAAAAATTAAAAGCTATTTTATTAATATCCTTTATTTTTTGTATTTACTTCTGTGCATGTGTCCCTTTTCTCTCTCCATACCTAAATAATTAAACAAGATAAATTCAAAACTAAATAGTTTCCCATCTTGACAGTGAAAGGAAGAGGGGGAAGTAAGTTTTCTCTAGTATAATTAGATTTGGTGAAATTAGAAATTTTAAGAATTTTTTGCAAAAAAGTTTTGTTTCGGATCAAAGTCAAGATGTATAAATGCATGGGTACTATATATTTGTGTGTTTATATTGATATATAATGTATGTATGCATGTATGTATATGTGCATATGAAATAGTTTTCTTGATTTTTTTATCATTTAAAAGGACTAGCTAGATAAGACATTCCAAGACCCTGAATCTTAAGTGTGGTTTATTTTAAGTTGTAGCCTTAAGACTTGGGATATAAAAAGAAAACCCAAAACTGCCTTTAAAGATAATGAAAAACAGGATATTTGTTTAAATTAAATTTATTAAATACTTCTTGATTGTCCCTTAAAATCCTTTTTTAAGTCTTAAAACAATGAATTTAAGAAATAAGTGCCTTAATTTTAAAAATCACAGGCATGCATTTTTTTATATACAGCTCTAAAAACACTATTGTATTCAACTTTATTTTTAAATTACAGGAGAATCATATCCATGTTATGCATTTCTTCCATTCTGCCCTCCCCCACTCCTCCCAAGCAAATTTATAACAAATATCACTCAATTGTAGAGTGCTATTTTGTGTCTTTTTTTTAAAAATTAAGGAGTTGATGTAGAGAGGCAAAGTGACCCTTTAATCTAGAAACATTGAAAACTTGATAAACATTGTTTAAAAGCTGGAATATACCATATATCTCATTAATTTTATATAGATGTAAAAAACAAGCTCCAGAAAGGTGGATTAATTTGTCTCAAGTTCATGCAAATAGCTAGTTGCATGTTCTCTATTGAAATGGTAGTTTGAAGAATGCTAATGAAATCTGAAGATCTGTGACTGCTGTATTAAAGAAGTTTAATAAAATTGTAAGTTTTTTAAAACAAGAACAGCTCTTAAGTATTATGTCATGAAAAAAATGGTAGTTTGAAGAATGCTAATGAAATCTGAAGTACTGCTGTATTAAAGAAGTTTAATAACTTTAAGTTTTTTAAAACAAGAACAGCTGTTAACTATTATGTCATGAAAAACTGCCTATTCCTGAGATTTTAAAGTATCTTCAGTGATGATAATATATAAAAGGAAGAGAACATAAACATGAATCTAAAAGAATTATTGTCAGATTGTTTATTTATGGAAATGGAAAAGGTAATTATTTAACTCATGTGAATTCTTTTTGGGGGAAAAAAGTCAAGATTATGTTTTTTTCTTTTTTAGGTATTGCATTCTCAATCTCGACATGTTGAAGTCAGGATGGCCTGTATACACTATCTTCGAGAAAATAGAGAGAAATTTGAAGCGGTAATTTATGTCAAACATGAAATTTTTTTTTTTACTCTGTTGATTTATGTCTCAGTCCTGGTCTAAGGTTTTCCAAAAAAATTCCAAAGAACATATAAATAAAAGAAATCAAATGCATCATTTATTGAATTTTTATGAATTTGTTGTTTAGTCAGTTAGTTGAATCCAACTCTTCGTGACTCTATTTGGGGGTTTCTTTAACAAAGATAGTGAAGTGGTTTGCCATTTTCTTCTCAAGCTCATTTTAACAGATGAGGAAACTAAGGATAGGGTAAAGTGTCTTGCCCAGGGTCACAGAACTTGTTATGTGTCTTGGCATTAGATTTGAACTCAGGGTGACTCCATGGCCAGCAATCTATCCACTGTGCTACCTAGCTGCCCTTGATTTTTATGAATACAGTGGATGATATTTTTAAAAGAATTTTGGACATTATCTCCAATATCAACTATTGTTGAATACGTACTGTGTGCAAGGAACATACAAGGATGGATAAGTCACAGACTTTAAGAATATAAACGTTGTTATCAAGCATTGTAAGGGAATGAGCTGTTTAACAGATTACTATAGATTATTAATTTGAATGTGGGTTACAAATTTTCATAGAATGTTACATTAAAAAACACTTTGAACCCTAAAGCAATGGTAAATAAAATTTAATCAAAGACAGTTAGGGGGCAACTAAGTGGTGCAGTAGTTGGAGATTAACCCAGGAGTCAGGAGGACCTGAGTTCAAATCCAGCCTCAGACATGTAATACTCAGCTATATGACATTGGGCAAGTCACTTAACCCTATTGCCTTGCAGAAATTCAAAGGACACCCCCGCACTTAGATTATTTCTCCAGGTTTATCATTAGAGAAATCATTTCTACCACATTCAGGTTTGTCCACTTTGACAACTTAATTTAACAATTAGTGGTAAGTGATAAGTCATAAAGTAATGTTAGTGATGATCTATTTTTATTAGGATTTACAGAATTAGGGGTTGTAAATTAATAATTTCACAACATGACATCTAACAGTTTCACCTTGGTATTTTTCTTGACTTTGGAAATGGTTTTAGGGAAAAGACAACTTTTTTTGTACGTCTTAGTTCTATAACTTAAAAGATAAAAAATAGCAGCCTCTGAATTTAGACAATGCCATCAGAACATTAAGGGCTTTAATGTGTTTTAGGTGCTATACTAAGTGCTGAGGATTCTAAGGTAAAATAATCAGTGCCTTCAAGGAGTTTCCATTCTAATGAGGATATAGTTCTGATAGAAGGCCATAAAATATGGAGGACAGTATCTTGTATCTGGATTTGAAGGCACAGAGAGCAGAGTTTACCTTCTACCACAGACCCTTCTCAGCTGAATGGTCCTACACATATCCTCTGTAACAGGCTCCTATCAGCCAAATGGGGGAATAATAATAGTACCTGTACCTACCTCACAGAGTGCAAAGATCAAATGAAGAATACTAATGAAATCCTCCCAAGCAAATTTATAACTATTATTACTCAATTGTAGAGTGCTATTTTATGTGACTTTTTTTTAAAATTAAGGAGTTGATGTAGAGAGGCAAAGTGCCCCTTTAATCTAGGAACATCGAAAACTTGATAATTTTTTAAAGGCTGAAATATAATACGCTAAGTGCTTTGCAAACCTTAGAGTAGTCAGTAAAAATTAGCTATTTATCATCATTCAGGAAGAAGTATAATGGATATGTGATGGACACAGCATGGCAATTAAAATAAGATACCTATTTGAATCATATAGCAATTTAAATTCTGACAAGACAGTTTGGAAAAATAGAGTGGTTATAAAGTGATATGTAAAGTTTAGCCTTAGTTTTGAAAATGATCCACAGTTGCTGGTAAGAATTTAATTTCAATCTGAATCTTAATATTTATGTCTTCCTTTGAGTAAGTACTTAACTAAGATTAAATAATTTTGCATTTTACTATAATTAGATTGCATCCTTCAACTAAAGTAAAAAGTTTTGCTCTTGAAAAAGTAGGGCAAAACGTAGAAAATTATATTATATCATATAGTATAGCTTCTGATCTGCAATTGTTATGTCATGGTAACTATTGAATTGTACTATTTGTAAAAATCAAAAGTGCCTCATTTTTAAAGATCTTAGATTGAATCCTTTTTGTTTTACTGACACTAAACTATTGCTTCATACCTGAATTATTGCACCCACACCAGTCTTGGATTAGAAAGCAATATCAAAGGTCCTCTAGCCCAACAATAATGAAAAATATTCCCCATTGACAACATCTTGACTGGTTACACTGTCTCTGGAGACCCCTGGTGCCAGGGAATTCACTGACTTCTGAGAAAGACCAGTTTACTTTAGGACAGGCATAACTATGGTGAAGCTCTTACTTGGGTTACTTCATTTCCCATTGCTTAGATATCAAAGTGGACCAAGTCTAATCCATTATTCACATGACAATCCATCAAATGTTTGAAAACTAGACAACCATCATGTCTCTTATACCCTCCAGGCCAGTCCTTCTGAAGAGCTGCCTGGCCCCAGGCCTCCAGTCCATCCTTTGCATGCATACCAGTTTCTGTCCTTCAAATATTTTGCTCAAAACTGAACAAAGTACTTTGGATGTGTGAAGTGCCTTAGATTGCTTTCAATCTCTCTTCCAGTTCATCCTGTAGAGTTACCAGAATGATGTTTTTCTAACACGAGATTTTTAGCGTGTCACTTAAAACAGTTTTGCCTCTCAAGGTCACCTTTAATGTTAGAATCAGGCCTCATATATTTAAAATTGAGAGACATTAAGGGTTTTTTCCCGTTCCAAACTAATTTCACACTACTCAGTAAAAGGTTCACCTTAGAGCCAACCCAGTTATCTAGTGTTTCCTCCATTTATTTCCTTTCTGCTTTTAGTTTCATTTTTCTTGTATCTGGAATTCAGTATTGACCTCTTACCAATCTATTCTCCTTATCTTTCAATGGAAAACTCAAATCCTCTTTAAGTGAGGCTTTTCTGACTATTTTAGTCTATGGTGGTTTTTTCCTAATTAAGGAATATCATTGTCTAATGAAGAAGAGGCTTTCTGTTTGTGTGACTTGAAGCAGCCCCCTTAACTTCTCTAGATTTGTACATTTTTTTAAAATTTATTTTTTATTCTCATTTTGTACAAATGTTTTTTTACATTAATAAAATATCTTGTTTACAAGTAAACAAAACACCCCTCCTCCCCTATTAATATAGATAGACTTGTTTGGGTGAAAAAAGTAAAGGGGAGAGAAAAAAATTAAAATAAAAAAATAATAGTAATAATTGTAGGTATGGCCAGGTGGCGCAATGGACGAAGCACCAGCCCTGGAGCCACGAGCACCCGAGCCCATATCCAGCCTCGTAAACCCAACAATCACCCAGCCATGTGACATGCAAGCCACCCGATCCCCACTGCCCTGCAAAAACCAAAAAAAAAAAAAGAAAAAGACCCAAAATAAAATAAAATAGTAATAATAATAGTAGGGGTGGCTGGGTGGCAGACAGAGCATTGGCCCTTGAGCCAGGAGCACCTGGGTCCAAATCTTGCCCCAGACAAACAAAGATCACCCTGCTATGTGTCCCCAGGCAGGCCACCCAGCCCCACTTGCCCTGCACCCTCCCCCAAATAATAATAACAAAAGATGTGCTTAAGTCTTTGTTCCAACACCAACAACTCTGTCATGGGTGGATCTCATTCTTTAACAAAAGTTACTTCCATATTTTTCCACCATTGTCATTGCTGATCACAACTCCCTCCTTTCTTATTTCTCCACTACCATGTACTATATTTTCTCTCTCCTTTCACTCTGACTCTGCTGTAGGGTCGCTGACTGACTCAGCAGACAGATCCCTGGTCCTGGGGCCAAGAGGCCCAGAGCCCTCCAGCACCCCTTAGGCCCAGAATCCACCTGGCCCTGTGGTCCTGGGCAGGCCTTCCAATCCCAGCCCCTTGCAAGAAGCAAGAAAGAAAATGTGTTATATCTGGCCACTCTCCCCCCATGGCCCATCCTCTCCTCCTTTATTCACATCCCCACCCCTTCCCCCTGCTCCCCCCCTCCTTACTCCAGATGTCTATACCCCATTGAGTATATTTGCTGTTTCCTCTCCTAGCCATCTCTGATGAGAGCAAAGGTTCCCTCATTCCCCCTTGCCTCCCCCCTTCCATATCATTGCAATAGCTCATTGTAATAAAAAAATCTTATTATGTGAAATATCTTGGACTATTCCCCCTCTCCTTTTTCTTTCTCCCATTCCATTTCCCTTTTTTTCTATTGACTCCATTTTTACACCATATTTTATCTTCAAATTCAGCTTTCTCCTGTGCTTCAACTATAAAAGCTCTTTCTACCTGCTCTATTAACTGAGAAGGTTCATATGAGTATTATCAATGTCATTTTTTCATGCAGGAATGCATGCAGCTCATCCTCATTAAGTCCCTCATATTTCCCCCCTCTCCTCCAATCTCCATGCTTCACCTGAGTCCTGTATCTGAAGATCAAACCTTCTGTTCAGCTCTGGCCATCCCAAAAGGAACCTTTGAAATTCCCCTGGTTCATTGAAAGTCCCATCTTTTTCCCTGAAAGAGGACATTCAGCCTTGCTGGGTAGTTCATTCTTGGCTGCATTATCAGCTCTTTTGCCTGGTTTGGGGTGTTTCCTGAGCTTTTGGGACACTCCCACAAGGGTCTCAGTGTGTGAGGCTCTGTTCTATGGGGGGGTTTAGACTGCGATCAGTATCTGAATGTGGTCAGAGCCCCAGAGTCCTGTTTCAGAGGCAGAGGACAGTCTCTCTCTTCACTCCCCTCCCTCAGCTCAATGGGCTCCTGCCCTGGGGGCTCTGCCTGCTTCTGTTCCTGGATCTGGGCTGCTGAAAGACCAAGCTGTTGGCTGTGTGCCCTGAGGGCTGGGCTCCATGTGCTCACTCTGGCCTAGGTCCCCTGCTGTTCCCCCACTTTGTGCCAGGTGCTCCCCAGGGTGCAGCTCTGGAGACTCCCCCGCTGCTGTGAGCTGAGGCTCCCAGCGCCCTGGGGCTGCCTCCGGGGGGCTGAAGTTCTTTGGCTCTGGCGGGCCACCGCCCCTCCGACCCCGGGGAGCAGAGCCTTTCTGCTCTTTTCCAGGTTACCTTGAGTAGGAGAACTGCCTCACTGGGTCCCTTTGTGGGTTCTGTCTCTCTAAAGTTTAGTTAGAGTCCTTAGTTTATGAGTTTTTATCAGAGAGCTCATAAGACTGGTTCCCTTCTTGTTGCCATCTTGGCTCCGCCCCCTAGATTTGTAGATTTATGGTCCTAATTTCTTTTTGTAGTCACTCAATAAATGTTTATTAAGTGCCAACTTTGGGGCAGCCACTGTGCTAAGGAAGCCCTCTAGAAATCTCCTATCCTACCCCCACCCCCGACTTTTCTGCCATTCTACTGAAAACTAAAGAACTAAAGGTTCACAATAATATAATGCAGTGGAACACAAAAGGATTGTATAGTAGCCTGTAAACAACAAATGATTCCCACTTTCTTAGTAAAGATATTGTTTGAGTTTTACAATCCCTTCCCCTTCTTACTTCCCTCACCTCACCCCCCACGGAAAGCAATCTGTCAGTCTTTACTTTGTTTCCATGTTGTACATTGATCCAAATTGAGTGTGATGAGACAGAAATTATTTTCTTGAGGAAGAAACATAAAGTATAAGAGATAACAAGATTAGACAATAAGATATCAGTTTTTTTTTCTAAATTCAAGGGAATAGGGCAGCAAGGTGGTGCAGTGGATAAAGTACCAGCCCTGGAGTCAGGAGTACCTGGGTTCAAATCCGGTCTCAGACACTTAATTACCTAGCTGTGTGGCCTTGGGCAAGCCACTTAATCCCACTGCCTTGCAAAAACCTTAAAAAAAAAAAGAAAACAAATTAAAGGGAATAGTCCTTGAACTTTGTTCAAACTCCACAGTTCTTTCTCTGGATACAGATGGCACTCTCCTTTGCAGAAAGCCCAAAATTGTTCCCATGTGTTGCACTGATGGAATAAGCGAGCCCTTCAAGGTATCATCACCCCCATGTTGCTGTTAGGGTGTACAGTGTTTTTCTGGTTCTGTTCATCTCACTCCGCACAGGCTCATGCAAATCCCATCCCTCCTGGTTTCTAATAGAACAATAGTGTTCCATGACATACATATACCACAGTTTACTAAGCCATTCTCCAATTGAATGACATTTACTTGATTTCCAGTTCTTTGCCACCACAAACAGGGATGCTATAAATATTTTTGTACAAGTAATCTTTTTTTTTTCATGATCTCTTCAGGGTATAGACCCAGTAGTGGTATTGCTGGGTCAAAGGGTATGCTCATTTTTCTTACCCTTTGGGCATAGTTCCAAATTTCTCCAGAAAGGTTGGATGAGTTCATAGCTCCACTGACAATGTAATAGTGTCCCAGATTTCCCACAACCCTTACAACAATGATCATTATCCTTTCTGGTCATGTTAGCCAGTCTGAGACGTGTGAGGTGGTACCTCAGAGAAGCTTTTAATTTTCATTTCTCTAATAAGTAATGATTTAGAACAATTTTTATATGGCTATGGATTGCTTTGATCTCATCTGTAAATTGCCTTTGCATATCCTTTGACCATTTGTCAATTGGGGAATGGCTTTTTGTTTTAAAAACATGACTCAGTTCTCTGTATATTTTAGAAATGAGTCCTTTGTCAGAATCGTTAGTTGTGAAGATTGTTTCCCAATTTACTACATTTCTTTTGATCTTGATTACAGTGGTTTTATCTGTGCAAAAGCTTTTTAATTTAATGTAATAAAAATCATCTAGTTGGTTTTTGGTGATGTTCTCCAACTCTTCCTTAGTCATAAACTCCCCTTTCCATAGATCTGACAGGTAAACTACTCCTTGATCTTCTAATTTGCTTATAGTATTGTTTTTTATGTCTAAATCCTGTAACCATTTGGATCTTATCTTGGTAAAGGGTGTTTAAGTTTTCTTAATAGTGCTACTTAATAGTTTGAACTTGAAAACTGAACTAGCAGTGAAAGTATTTAAACATTAACTAATTTGTTTTGCTGGTGATACAAATACAAAAATGAGACAGTAAGAACATAGTATATAATAGGGGAGAAAACACTGGACCTGGAGGCTAGGGAGCAGCATTTTTATTTGAAAATTCAAAGGCAGTGAGTAGAGCCATAGAATTGATTGATGTACCCTTTCCAAAAGCACTGGTAGTATTGATTTAATTATATAGTTGCCAGGGCATGAGAGCCTCAGTGTGAATGGGTGGAGTAGGGAGATAAAACATCAACGGTGACTGGATTGTGAAATAAGGTCTAGGCCCTGTGGAGCCAGCACAATAGAATGGATCATGTTAGAGATATTCTTGTGAGTTGCTTAGACTCCTTGCTTACCCTGTAAGTATAGAATCACTTTGGAAGAGAAATAAACAAGGGTATCTACTACAATAGGTTGCACTGGAACATTCTACCTTAGGTGTTTCCAAGGAAACTTAGACTTCCCCAGAAGGGAAATAGGGATTCTAGACAGTCCCTTAATTACAATAATAGTAGATAACAGTAGAGTACAAAGTCCTAGGTCTTTGTACTCAGTAGTGTGACTTTTGATCTCTTATGGTTCATTCAGCATTGAGGTGTACCACATGAAAGATTTCAACTCTTTGAACTATGTATTTCCACTTTCAGTGTGACAGCTAAAGGTTGTCTTCTAAGGCTGCCATTTGTTTGCTATGGTGTGTGCTTTGTGTCTTTGCCCCCAAGACACTTCTTTGGTCTGTCCTCCAACATCACTGCTCAGCTTTCTATGGAAGACGGGAGACGGGAGGGGGGGGGGGGGGGGGGGGGGGGGGGGCACGGGGGGGGGGGGGACGGACGGACTTCTTTTTAATGTTAAATTGTAGGCCCCCTGCATGAGAATACTTATTGTTAAGTAAGAAAATACTTGATATAAATCTATTACAATTAGAAGTTATATCTGTTGCCTTTAACAGATCATTCCAGAAAACAATATCCACAATGACTATGATAAAGATCACTTTAAAAGGAACTTGGATTCTGAAAAAAACCAGTGAGGGTCTGGTAAAATGGTAGTTTAAACATAATTAACATAATTTCTTCCTTATGGCAGAGAGGTGGGGAGAACTACTAGGGCACATTCTCTTGTATAACTTGGTATAAAAATCTAATGCAATTAATCTTTAATAGCCTATTACATTAACTAGATTTTCATTTCTCGAGGGCTGGTGAGAAGTAAATAGTCTATTTCCCCATGTATAAGATGCACCTTAATTTTGGGGCCTGAAATTTGAAAAAAAAAGTATTATATAAAGTATTGAACTCAGGTTTTATTCATCATCAAATTCATACAACTCCTTATCAATGTCAAAACTCCCATCCATTAACTGGTCCTCATCTGTGTTTGATGTCAAATCACTGTCTTAGGAGAAGGCTCTAACTGCTCTCCTGTTGTTGACCACAACCATTCCCTGGGCAAGTCTGGTGCATGGACACTTATTCCGGTCTGTTTCATGAACCTGAAGCACCCATTGTGTCCTCATTTGAAATCAGTCACTTTTTCATCAGCAATTCTTATTGCCTCCTGCTGAACCATCTCTGTAGACACGCGGATTCCATTTGCCCTTTGCTCTACAATCCACATCTTCAATTCCTTCTCTTAACTCAATCCATTTGGATGACTTGCCTCTCATGGTCTTCTTCTGCCAGGGAGTTTCTGGGAAGGTTTCTTCTTCCTGTAGCCACTCTGGATTGATTTTTCAGTTGGAGGAGGATCAAACTGATGTTCAGTAGCACGATTTCCTTTCACTTGATCACTTTGTACTTAAATTCAGCACTGGGTGAAACTCTTCTGAGTCATTTATGGGCAGAATGTGGCAAAATGTAACCTCATCTACTAGTGACAAATGCAAAACAATGAGCACAAAGACAACAAATACACAAAAGTGGGAAATGCAAGTAAAAAAATCCACAACCACTGTATAAGAAGCTCCTAGTTTTAAGACCTCAAATTTTTCAAAAAAGGGTGCATCTTATACATGGGAAAATATAGTATGATATGGCCAAAAAAAGACTAAACCATGAGCTTTCAAAAAGAAAATGAAATTATTAGCTATCCCAAATTCATAGTCACCCTGCAAGATTAATAATCACATCTGTGTGTGTGTGTGTGTGTGTGTATGTGTGTGTGTAATATATATATAATATATATATATTTACATATAGTCTGTAGAAGATAAAAGTGCCTGCTGCATATACTGTTCAGGTTTCTTTGCTATAATGGTTGGTTCCCTGGATGAGTTAGATTTTTCCAAGCAATTCAGACCATAACTGTATAGCATCTTATATATTGTCCTGAGCACTCATAGTTGTATATGTATATTTTCATCTCCTAATTAGATTATAATCTCCTTGAATTATAATTTTTTACCAATAGCTCCTAATATGTTGCTAGGTACTTAGTGGAATGGAAGCTCTTATATATTTCATTGAATTAATAAAATTCTGGCTTTCTATGGAAGAAAGGTGCTTTATTGTACTAGTGAAATAATAATTTTGAGGTGATTTTAAAATGATTCTAATAATTAATATTTTATATCTTTCCAGTTCATAGAGGGGTCATTTGAAGAGTATTTAAAACGCTTGGAAAATCCACAGGTATGTCTCTTTCAATCCACTTGACTACTGACAATGTACTTCATTGCCCCTATATGCTTTAGTGAGCTGCTATGGCTAAAAAGGGCCAAATGGTGAGTAGTCATCACTTTAGTCGAAATTGCTATGTTATAGAGATAGGGACTGTTCTGTATCTTCATCAGAATAGAGAACCTTCTAGCTGAGGAAGAATATTTTCTGGAATTTACTGTTTTAGAATTGCCTGAAACTCTGAAAAAGATCTAGTGACTTGCCCAGGATCATGCAGCCAGGATGTTTAAATGGCAGAACTTAAAACCCAGGTCTTACTGACTTTGAGGTTGACTTTCTTTTTTAAAATTTAATTTAATTTTTCAGTTAATATTTCCCCCTTCCCTCTTTGTCCCATTTTTTTGAAAAGGGGGGGGAGTAATAAATCAAGCAACACAATAAAGTTAGTTGTCTATGTCCAAAATGTATGTCTTATTCTGCATCTTGACTTCATCTCCCTTTCCAGAAATACTGAGCATATTTTCTCATCAGATCTCCAGAATCATGACTGATCATGTTTGGGAATGGCTTTTACTTATTCTTGTCAACTTTAGTAATTTCCTTGTATTACTTGGATATAAAAGTTTTGAGAAACTTGCTGCTAGGGGTTTTTTTTTTTCCCCTTTTAACTCTCTGTGTCTGGCTTTCTATCCACTTTACTATACCATCCTTTTCCTAGAGGTAAAAGTCTATTTTTAATGAGCCAGATAGATGGGACCTCAGGATCACTATGTTGTATATAGGTCTGGGAGTTGTTTTTTGCTGTATATAAATGATCTTTTTTCTTCTCTGATTCCTTATTTCTTTTAAAGTAAATGTTTTGTACACATTTTGCACTTAAGGATGGGAGAGTGTTTGACTGATTGTAAAGAGGAGGTCCTTTGGGCAATTTATTCTATTGTAATTATTTAGTGGAAATTATACTGGACTTAAGGGTATAAGACCTGGGTTTGAATATCTATACTACCATTTATTATTAATTGTAGGATATTTGACAACTGACTTAGCCTTTGTGAGTCTTAGTTTTCATTCTTGAAAAATAGGGTAATTATCTATTCTACCTATTCTTTGGCATCATTACGAGGATCAAATAAGTATGTAAAAAATAATGCATAAAAGCACATACAGAAGTACTTCATAATGCTAATGCAAGGTATTGGCATTATGATTATCCTAATGAAATTGTAAAATACACACACACACACACACACACAGCTTTTGCAAGTGTGGATAGAAGGCTGCATTAAATTATTTAGGGATTTGGAGGGTATTTAGATTGGCTCTTGAAGTTACTGTTTTCTTGTGGTTTTTCTAACCTACCTTTGATGTGAAGCTAATCTTGAGAGAAGTTGAGATTGTTTTGTTTACTATGTGGCTGAGGGAGGAATCGGGCAATCTCCTTGTCACCAACTTGTCAGGTCAAGAATTGTTGTCTCCTGACTATTGATGGGTAAGGATTTCATGTTATCCATGGATGAACTAAAGAAGTAGGGAGGGTGGATTGACCAAAGGTAAAATAAAAATATAAAACTTATAAATAAACTCTTTCTCTAAAACAGGAATGGGTTGGACAAGTGGAAATAAGTGCCCTTTCTCTTATGTACAGGTAACATATTTTTATTCTAAACGAATACTAAATCACTTAATATAAAAATAGTTGCATGAAGAAAAAAGGGAGAATAATTTCGTCATATTTCAAAATGTTAAATGAGCAAAACCATTTTACAGTTAGCCATAGAGTACATTTATTCATGTCATTAAAATTGTAAACCACTTTCAAATGTAAATTTATCAGTTTTAAAATTGAAAGTTAAAAATTTTTTTTAAAGGAACAAATCAGAAATTTTCTAGATATCTTCCCATGTATCCAGAGCAAATAGTAGTCTTATGTTATAAGAAAGGAGATGCACTGAATATTCTCTTAATTTGATTGTGTCTTGACCTACTTTTAAGTGTGAAGGATAATTTCTCTTCTCCCTCCTGCTTTTTACATTGGCTTCATGTGTTTCAGCTTAAAAAAATTGCATTCCCTTTTTGTACTATATTTAAGGAGTCAGGAGTTTTTTTCTATTTTTTTTTTAATTTCCACCCCCCCTACTATTTTTGAAATATGGAAAATTTATATTTTTATAAAGCCTGATTCCTTTAAAGTATTTTCCTTAAAATGGATATTTCTGAAGTTTTCTAATCTTTGTTTTTTAAATTTCAGGAAAGATTTTGTAATTTATCAGGAACCAAATGCTGCTCCTTCTCATGTAACTGAAAATAATTTCCCTGAAAAGGTACAACTTTTTCCAAATACTCTTTCAGACAATTAAGGAAGGGAGCTATTCAAATATAGCCTAAAATTTCCAAGTGTGGCATTTTTTTTTCTATAATTAACTTTTGAGAGATATCAATATATGGGTGATAAGATTTATGTAACATCTTATTTCATTTGAATTACACTGAGAGCATTAATGTTCATTTTAAATCCAGAAAGATACTGCTATTGATTAGCTCTGTCTGAATGTATTAGGATGTTTGTATGTAAAGAGTGAATACTACAGTTGTCCTAAAATTATTTGAATATGAAACTTTTCATAAAAGAGTGCTTGATAGATTCTATTAAAAATATGTTCAACTTATATAAATTATAAAAATTACAGATATATAGAGATAAAAGCTATGCTTATACCGTGTTCTGGTAAACTCAAATTTTGATTAGGGAAATGGTCAGGGATATAGAGGAAATTGGTGTTTTAAAAATAAAATCCTTTTCTGTGACATTTTTATTTGATGTGATGATTTTATTATGTTGACCAACTTTGCTTTATATAAATCCATTAATGCTTAATAATATAGTTAAAAGTAAATCAATTTAAATACTGCCATTATGGAGAATTTCTAGCGCTCAAAACAGCTAGTGCTCTGAACTTTTTCTATGTAAAATTTTAGGTGCTACTGTTGGAAGCAAAAATGTTTTTGAATTACCTTTGCAAACAAATAATTAACTTTATTATGAAGTTATTCATTGTTGGATCACACTATTGCAAATAACTGCCAAACTGTATTTTTTCCCTTATCAGGTATTACTCTGTTTTTCAAATGGGAATCATTATGATATCGTCTATCCCATAAAGTATAAAGACAGTTCTGCTATGTGCCAGTGTAAGTATTAACTGCTTTAGATAATACCAGAGAAGTATTTTATATGAAATAATAAGGTAGGCAAAGTATAAAACCTTCATTCTAAAGAAATGAAACAGTTATCACAGATTATGGAATGCTATACTCATTTTCTACAAAATTAGGTCTGAGATTATCTGAATAAATACTTTTTCCTAGAGCAAGAGAGGGGTTCATCGTTCATTTTTACCGTGTTTTTGATTTGGGTGGTTTGAATGGAAGAGTTTCAGTGAGCTTATTCTGGAAGAGGCAGGTGGAAATGAAGTTGAAATCTTTGTTGTGCTAATAGACTAAAATCATTTTGGGACCTCTCCATTTCCCACTGATTCTTGGGGATAGGTTTGTACTTGTAAAATAAAATAACCAAAATTAATATTCTAATACATTTCTCTGTTTTTCAATTGCAGCTCTCCTTTATGAATTGCTCTATGAGAAGGTATTTAATACTGATGTTAGCAAAATCCTGATGGGGCTAGAGCCCTCTGTTGAAGTAGTTGAAGAAAATATTGCTAACAATGAAATATCAGATTCAGAGGAAGAGAGTTGCAAGTAAGAACCACTTTGGACATAAATACTAATTTTATAACTAGTTTATTCTATAGAGAATAACATCGTCACTGATGTTAGCTAGGAATTTACATGCTTTATCAAGAATTAGGGTTTTTTTTAGTCTATGGATAATTAATTCTATTAAGTTGGATCCTTTTAATTTGCTAATAGTTCATTGACACCACAGACACTTCACAGTAATGCATCTTGAATTTAAAACTTTGGAATTGACCACAACATTCCTCATTTGAAGTTCACCCCTCTACTAAGAGGAAAGATGTTCCAAATTAGTCTTTTGAAATAGGTATTTATCATAGTGTTTAATCTGATTTCTATTGTTCTCTGGAGGTCTTCATTTACATTACTGTAGTCTTTGTGTATAATGTTCTGGCCCATGGGATCAAATTTCATCATAGAACTGGAAACAACTTTATAGATTACCTTTTCTAACTACCTAATTTTATGGATTAGAACTCAAAAATATTAAGGGTCTTGGCTAAGATCAGATGACTGAATTGACATTTGAATCCAGATGCTAAGACTCCAAATTCAGTAGTCTGGTACCATCTGATTTTTTCCCCCTAATTTTAAAAAAATTCTTTAGTCAACTTACTAATAAAAAGTCAATTTAATATATTTGTCAAATTTAATTCAATGTGAACATCATATAATGTAGATATATCCTGTATTTCAGGTTTCTTGATTCTCTATCAGTTCATATGAATCTCTGACATTCTTTGTAGTACAGTCATACTCTGTTAAAACTCTTTTACCATGATTTGGGTTTTCTCCATGCACCGCTTGAATAGTTTCTAGCTTATTGCAAAAAAAAAAAATGCTACTAGGGATATTTTTCCTTATATGGAGCTAGTCATTGATGGCCATGGGATATAAGCCCTGGAGGGAGGGATTAAAGGGTATATAAGGTTTGATAACTTGTTCTCGTGTAATTCTTTTTTTTTTCAACAACGCTTTTATTTTTTCCAATTACATGCAAAGATAGCTTTCGACATTCATCCATTTACAAGCTTTTGAGTTCCACATTTTTCTAATCTCCCTTCCTCCACCATTCTCATGTAATTCTAAATTGATTTTTATAATTCACCAAAAATCTACAACTCTAGCTATGGTGTATTAGTATATTTGGTTTCTCACAGTTATTTTGAATAGTATCAAACTTGACCAATAGAAATTGTAGGGGGAAAAGTGAAAAATCTGTAAGTCCATTTTTGCAAAGCGCTTCCTATGTATTTCCCAGCAGTTATCCTTTCCTTGGCTGTGCTTTTACTTCTATTGGGTACCAAGTTGTTACTTTCCTTTGTTTTCTGATCTTATTTTAGTTTATTATGATTTTTACTTTTTAAGCACCCCAGACTTCTTTGGTGTCTACCCAAACAAAACAAATTCCTGCATTGGTCATATCCGAAAAGGAAATAGGTCTTAATCTTTGCTCTGAGTCCATCATCCCTCTGTCAGGAGATTGGTGGTATATTTCATCATGATTCCTCTGGAATTTGTATTTATCAAATTGTTTTAGAAAGTTATTTGTCTTCATAATTTTATATAAATCATTTAAATTCACTTTACTCTGCATAAGTTCATACAAGTCTTTCTAGGCATCTCTGAAATTCATCATTTCTTGCAATACTATTTATATCCCTTCACACTGATATGCCATATGCCATGACAGATGTTTTTGTACACACAGGACCTTTTCCTCTTTCTTTGATCTCTTTGGAGTAGAGAATTAATATTTCACTAGGTCAAAGGGGATATTAGTAGGAATGTATATCATATGTGAACACACATGGGTGTGTATCACGCATGCACATACCGTTTGTATGTAATTTGCGTACACACACATGCATAGTGTGGGTATATATATATCTGCACACATAAAATTGTATGCTCCACAAGCTTATACATGTTTTTGTGTACACATACTTATGCGTACACACAGACTTTAATAGCCTTTTGGATACAGCTCCAGATTGCTTTCCCATATGTCTAGACCAATTCACGGCTTCACTAACAATGATTATTAATATACCCATTTTCTCATAGCACTTCTAGAATTTGTCATTTCATTTTTTCTGATCCACTTTGTCAGTCAAAGCTTGTATTTCTTTATCATATTCTTCGACCATATATAAAATGGGGAATGGCTCTCATGTTTATCTTAAAATGAGACCATAGAAACTTAAGTGGGGAAAAAATTCTTGTATTATTTCTCTTCTGATTATAGCTGAATTATTTTTATTTGTGCAAAACTTTTAAATTTTATGTGATTAGAATTGTCCCTTTTACCTTGTTTGATCCACTGTTTCTTTGGTTTACTAGTCATAAACATTTTCTCTATCCAAGATCTGACAGATACTTTCTTCTTTTTGATGTTACTTTTTGTTGGTGGATGATGTGAGATGTGTTGGTCTATACCTAATTTCTCCTTGGACACTGTCCAGCTTTCCCAGCAGTTGTTAAATAATCGGTTCTTATTCTAATAAGATTCTTAAGGTTCTTTAAATAAGCCATCAAATCATTTTCAAAAAGAAATTTTGTTTTCTCTTAGATTTGCAATAAATTTTTTTATCCAGTTAGTTTTTGATGTATTCTTCCAGCTTTACTTCCTGAATTGGGGTTTTGTACCCTCTGTCCTCTACTGCTCTTAACGGTTGACTTTTAGTGCAGTTCGCAGGGAGGAAGAGGTCTCCATATTTCTTATTGGATTTCTTACTCGTTATGCAAACTTACAGGATTTTCTGGAGTAGATGTGGGGGGGTGGTGGTACATTCTGGTCTTGCCTCTATTTCAGGCTGCCATCTTCAAAGTATTTTTCTATTGTTGAAATTTCATTGCTTCGCAGTTATGTTGCATATATCATTATTCAATTAGATGTGTAACCAATAAATCATTCAGTTGAGTTTTAAGTTAATTCTGTAACTTATCTTAGACCAGAGACTGATAATAATGGTATTGAATTTTAGTACCATTAATTTTTCTGATATTACCATTTCTTACATAATGCAGGTATTGCTTTGTATATAACTTATTGTTTTAAAATTCTCAGATTTTCATTTTTCCTTAACTTTTTGAAGGGCACTGAAGTTGGGGCAACATTATATGTCTTACGATTGTCTAATGATGGTATTAATAACTAACCTAGAGCAGATACTAAGTGCTTTACAATCTTCTGTACAGACCTGAAAGGGAGCTGCTAATATTAGGGCTATTTTATACCTGAGGAAATTGAGATGAATGGGTTAAGTGATTTGCCTGGGGGTGATACAGTGAGAAAATATCTGAGCCTGAATTTGAACTCGAGTTTTCCAGATTCCAGGCCATTGAGCTGCCTTGCTACTACATCCATGAATAAAGGGATGAAGTCAAACTAGTTATTTTAGATATAAGGCAAAATCTGTCTAAGCAAAACCGAAAGAACTCTGCCAAATCTTTTGATTGTAAAGGGATTTTTCATGTATCAAGTAAGTGTTTGAACTAAATGGATTGTTATAGTGGCATGAAATTCCTTTTCCTATAAAGATAATTTTTTTATTATGGTATTTAATTGATAATGGTATAAGCTGCACATTTTAATAAAGCTCCTTGTGTTAGTTTTTTATTGTTATCTCTACCAAATTATTTTGTTTGCATTTTCTTGCTGGTGATTGAGCAGCATCATTTTCCTGAGAATGAAAATCTGAACTTAGAAAGCTTTAGATGTTAGTAAGACAATCACTTTGATAAGCCCAACAACATTGCGGGGGGGGGGGGGGGAGCTGAGAATCATTTACTGAGAAAGAAATACACTGGAAGTTTTCATTATTGTAAAGAAATAACATTTTGGGTTCAATAGAATGCAAGCTTCTGAACTTTGTGAATGCTGTTATTTGCAGAATCCTAATTATGATTGTATTCTTTGTAGGGGTAAAGCTACCACAGTTAATGATATGAATGGATTTAAGTCTCTGTCAGGCAATCAGGTATATTTTTATGGTTTTAACTTTTTTCATTTAGCTAGTTTGCAAAAGCATACAAATTTTTAACCTTTCATTTTTCTCCTGTGGTAACTTTACAATAATAACTTTATAAAATTGGTGGCTTGATCTTTTGAACTTTAATCATTAAGTTCATTTTGTTTAATGTCCTTTTACTATTTAAAATTTTATGTGTGATTTCCTCAATTAATGAGCTTTACTCTTCATTGAACTCTTATTTTTTATTTTGGGAATTAGATCTAGAAGTTATATGAGAATATATTTCAATGTTTCATGTATTTGTATTGTTTGTTCAGCATCTGAAGAACAATGGGAAATCTGCTTGCCTTCCTATATCAAGAAAGGTCCTCAAGTCACTCAACCCAACTGTTTACAGAAATGTAGAATATGAAATTTGGCTGCAGTCTAAACAAGGTGAGAATATCAAATTGCATATAAGAACAGTAGGTGATTTTTTAAAAAAGTTCTTAATTTGCATTTTAAGCAGAAAAAATTATAAATTACTTACGTTTGCTTCATTTTTCCCCCTAGCTCAGCAAAAACGTGATTATTCCATTGCTGCTGGCTTGCAATATGCAGTTGGAGATAAATGCAGAGTAAGTGATCAGGAAGCGAGGGTAATCCTCAAGATTATTAAGTTACTGGTTTTAAGAAAACTGTTTCTTATAGCTTGATTTTGGAGTTTAGATCTTTTTATGCATACATTAATATCTTGAAAGTATTAAATAGATTTCTGTGAATTAAATGAATGCAAGTTTGCAAAATGAGAAAATTCTTGTATTATAGCTAGCACATAAAATTTCATTTTCTTGTCTCTTAAAAAAATGTCTCAGGGCGGCTAGGTGGTGCACAAGGGGCAGCTAGGTGGCAACAGTGGATAGAGCACTGGCCCTGGAGTCGGGAGTACCTGAGTTCAAATCTGGCCTCAGACACTTAATAAGTTCCTAGCTGTGTGGCCTTGGGCAAGCCACTTAACCCCATTGCATTGTCAAAAAAAAAACACCTAGAAAACAAATTTCCAATAAAAGAAAAAGGGACATGTGTTGAAGGGAGTGTGGGAAAAGGTACATTGCTCTATTATTAAGCTTCGAATTGTTCTATCCATTTTGGAAAACAATCTGGAACTGTGCCCAAAAGGGATAGTACAAGGGGTGTGTGGGGGGGGTGTGTACTTACATATGTAAGTATGTACACACACACACACCCCTTTTAACCAATGGAAATATTGCTATTCTAGATTCCCCAAAGGACCAGAGAAAGAGAAAAAGAATCCATTTGTACAGAAACCTGGAGGAAAGATTTGTATAAATTAATGTACAGTGAAGTCAGCAGAACCAAAATGATTTGCACAATAACATTGTGAAGACAAATTATTTTAAACGGAATATTTAAGAAACGTAATAAATGTAAATTTCAGAGAATTTATGATGCAATATATCAGTTAACTTTTGCAGAAGTGATGGATCAGGTTGAAACAGATATTTTTTGGCTTGATCAATTAGCAATGGTGAACAAACTTTTATCAGTTTACACAGACTACCTTGTTAATAAGCTAGTGAGAATGGATTAAGACACTGACAAGTGGGAATTTTAAAGAAGAGAGTACAAAATTATAGGCATAGAGTAGGTTTTTTTCCTCTGCCCATCAAGAAGTGTTCGAAGAAAGAATTTTAAAGAATATTTCTCTAAAAATCACTGAATAAAGCCTTAGATGGGAGCCAGTGTGGTTACTAGGTGTAAAATCTATTTGGTTATCAGTAGACATTAACCAGTTAAAATATTTTTGAATTGACAAAATTTCTCAATTTGTATTTAACACCCTATAATAATGGTGGTGTGGTTTAATGAGTAGAGAATTAGTCTTGGAGTGAGAAGAACTTAGTTCAGGTGCTCTCTGTCACAAACCAGCTATATGACTGGGTATTTCCCTTCCCCTTTTGGTAGCCCAGGCCTGTAGCTCTTCCTCCAAGACAGAACATTATAGAGCAGTTTACTATTTGGATTTGGTAGACAGGTGACTCATAACATTAAGTCTTAAGGCCATAATTTTAATATATATATATATATATATATATATATATACATATATATATATATATGATGTTTTTAGTTAATGGTACTTTAACAGAAATGATATTGAAAATTTAGGTCTTAAGTGTGTGATTGTAAAAAAAAATAATTTTCTTTCCCATTATAATGGTATCTTTAATAAAAATCAGTTATTGATTTAATCATGAATTTCATTTGTCTTTCAATTAAGATACACTTAAATTAACATTTTCAAGGGTGATTTGCTTTAACTTAATTCTTAATGACTCCAGATATATATTTGGTTATTAAAGTCTTAAAAAGTTGTATTTAGATTAATTCCATTCCCAGTACATTAATTATTGAAAGCTAAGTAGAAAGGGACACTTTTCTGCTTGAAAAAAGTAGTATGTAAACTGAATTGCTGGCTGTGATTTATTCAATACTTTTCCTTTATAGGCTTTGCAGTTGAGTAAATGATTTAAATTATTCTTGTTTGTTCTGATTCTTCATAGCTAGATTTAGATGTCCCAGTAGCCATTTATTATTTTAATTTAAAAATCTATTTTTTATGGACATTTAAAGGAGTTAAGAATTTTGGTCCTCTTTCTCTTATTCTGCAGGGGAATTTAGATCACAATGGGAAGTTTCAAAATACAGAAACTCAAGAACGTTCTGAGAATGGACCAGTGTTTGTGGAAGAGCTTGGAGTGAGGTATGTTCAGATCTTATGTGATAGTAATTTTTTTCTGATATTTAGCCTCATATACATATATGTAAGGGAGTTATTAGTTATAGGCATTCCCAGTGAAGACAGTAGAGATGGGCAATTGCTTTGCAAGTCATACTCATATATTTATAGGTAGTAATTTAGATATCAATAGTTACATCCCTTGGTATCAATATCTATAAATAGCTATGTAGATAAGTATATTTAGCCATGAAGATAGCAATAGATCTATGGCTGCAGATTTATTGACATTTTTGTATTTTCTATTTCAATTGTATTTACTCTAAGAATTAACTACTTCCAAACTGCTCTGCAAATTTTTCAGATTAGAATAGTTAGAGATAAGTATATCTTTAAAACAAAGAAGTTTAAATTTCATTAATAAACAGTTCAATATACGGTTTATTCTCACTTTCTAAATTGCCAAATGATTTTTCACTTTATTCAGAGTTAAGTTTTAAAAATTTTGAATTTTGAAACTGATTTTTCTTTATGCACGACCTTGTTATTAATTTATAGGTATATAAAGCCATTTACAAATTGACTGGTATCATGTACTTGTGTTATCAGACTCAACACCTAGGAAAACATACTGGATTTGGAGTTGAGAAAGATTTAAGATTTAGATAATGCTTCTAACATTTGCTAGTTTTGTGACCACTGACAAATCACTTAAAGCCTTTGTTTATTTGTAAAATGGGCTAATGTGACAATCAAAAGAGATAATCTAATCTAAATATTTGGCAAACCATTAAGTACCATGAATATTTTTGTTCTTAAATGTGAAATTATCTGTATTTGTTCTTTGCATGGGAGAAATAATTGATGTTTTATATATTTTATATTAAGGCACAATTTGAAAAAATTTGCATAGTATAAAAATTTATTTGTTCTAGTTTTGTGAGACTTTTCCTATCCTACAGCTAGCTGTGGTTTTTGCAACTTAAGCTGTAGAATGTTCTGTTTTCCAGAGTGAATTTAGCATGATATACATATCATAGATTTTGAGTCAGGAGAGATAGGAATTTGAATCTCACTCTTGTACTTATTAATATTATTGCTGTGCTCTCTGGGTTAGCCATTTAACATTACTGACCCTCAGTTTTTTCATCTATGAAATGGACATATCACTTAGAAGTTTTCAGAGATGTTATGAAGAAAGCAATTTGTAAAATCTTTAAATTATTCTTATCAAAATAATGTCTGCCTGGTGTTGAAACTGAGATGTTTGGTTACACAACTAGCCTATTCAGTGTGGGCAAAATGAGCCGAATTCATCGATTGGATTCACATTTAATAGGAGTGCCCTAAAATGCAAAAGATATATCTAACATTGGTACCTTCCTATATTCTATACAGTGTATGCTTATCAAGAAGTCCTGAGGAGTAGGGTAATAGAGAAAGCTGGCAGATCCATGCCATTCTTCCTCCAAAAAATGTGGCTTTGTTGACCTTGGGGAAGTCACTTTAACTTCTTAGTGTCCCAGGCAACTCCATAGGACTTTTGAGTTGTAGATAAGGAAATTGGTCAATAGTGGTAGAAGGAGTTTTCTCAGCAGGAGTTCACTTAGACCAATGAAATCACATCTAATAGCTAACCCGTCCTGTTTGAGAGTACTGGACCTAGATTCAGAAGATTCATCTTTCTGATTTCAGAGACAGACCTTATACCCTCACTAGCTATGTGACCCTGGACAAGTGACTTCACCCTATTTTGTCTCAGATTCCTTATCTGTAAAAGTGAGCTGGAGAAGGAAATGGCAAACCACTGTGTTATCTTTGCCAAGAAAACCCCAAGTGGAATTACAAAGAATCATATAGGACTGAAAACTGACAGTACAGTTAATAGTGTCACTACTTAGACTTCAGAGAGAAGAAATTGTGACTAATTTTCTTGTTGGCAGTGCAGCACCTCTGTCAAACTTATAAAAAAATGTTTATTGTAACTTAGTAGTTAGTAACTTATGGATTATTTATTCGTGTATTGTGACAATTTGTGATCTACATCAAAATGAGTATTAGCTGGGGCAACTGGGTGGTACAGTGAATAGAGCACCAGCCCTGGAGTCAGGAGAGCCTGAGTTCAAATCCTCAGACATTTTTATAATTACCTAGCTGTGTGACCTTGGGCAAGTCACTTGGCTCCATTGCCTTGCCCCCCAAAATGATAATTAGCTTTTTTTGTTTTTGTTTTTTAAAATTTTTTTTCTCATTGTCAATTTTTCAACTTCGCTCCAACTCAGTTAAGCTCACAAATATGCTATTAACTTTTGTGGTTGTCTAATCATTCCAATATTATTTTTTACTTTACTATGAAATATTAATTTGATTTGTTATGGAAATTTTATTTAACTTGGTTTGTACTGATATACATTATTTAAAATTAAGCTAGTTGGGGCGGCTAGGTGGCGTAGTGGATAATGCACCGGCCTTGGAGTCAGGAGTACCTGGGTTCAAATCTAGTCTCAGACACTTAATAATTACCTAGCTGTGTGGCCTTGGGCAAGCCACTTAACCCCGTTTGCCTTGCAAAAACCTAATAAATGAATGAACAAGCCACTTAATCCCATTTGCCTTGCAAAAACCTAATAAATAAATGAATGAATGAATAAATGAATGAATAAATAAATAAAATTAAGCTAGTTTTCTAGCTTTAAACCACCCCGGAATACCCAGCAGATTAAACTAAAGTTTCATAATTTTTTCTATAGTATCTAAAAATAAAATGTGAAGACACTGCCTGTTAAATATTCTAACTTGAAGTAACCTAGATAACATAATTTTCATTCTTTTTGTTCCTCTAAGACGTTCTTCCTCACTGAAGAGTCTCAAACCTATTCAGCAGGCATCTTCTATAGAAGGTTGGAATATGGTATCTTCAGGGAAAAAAATGAAGAAACCTTCCACTGGTGGACAGCATTTTCAGCCTGGTCAGAATCTTCCCCTTCCCTTCCCTGCCCTGTCCTGCCCTTCCGTTGCCCCTAATCTTTTCTTGCCCTCCCCTCATTTCTTCTTTCAACCTGCCATGAATCATCAGTTTCCTGCTGATTACTTGTCCTTTTCTTTTGGGTTTTTGTCCAGACCTAGATTGCAGAGGGCCAAAGAATTCAAATAAGTCAATAAAAACCACATCAACACTACCTCCTCGACTCCAGCATGTGGGAAATCGACAGCATGCATATTCCTGTCAGTCTTCTGGCTTACAGTCTCAGTTGCCCTCACATGAGCACAAGAACCAGAGCAGGCCTTCACAGAGTCTAAGGTAAAACTTTCATTCAAAAGAAGGAGAAAATAAGTTATTTTTTAAAATCCTCTAATATAATAGTTAGAAAATTTTGAAATGTGAGGGCAATTTCACTTTTTGTGGCAGTTTTTAAAATAATTATGTAAGATATATAAGAAAAAAGTTTTCTTTCCCAAAAGATTTTTCTTCTATTCAAATTCTTGACATTTTTATAGTTGATCGATTTTGCTATAGAAATTCTTGAATTATTCTTTGCTTTTGAAATATTAACCTAAATTTTTACAAATTTAATTTTTGGAATTTTAAGAGTGTGGATTACTTTATTTAGAATTGTCTTTGATAAAAAACCATCCATTCTTAATTGATCCTTTATGTTATTTCTATAACTATTTTTGGACACTATAATTAGTTTATACAGTAGTAGTTTACCACTTGCAAGAAGGTTTTGTGGTAAAGCATGATTGTCTTTTTTCCTCTACCACTTGCTGTGCTTTTCTTCATTCTATGCCAAAGGTAATGGAATAGAGAAAAATATTTTTTTAACTTGTATAAAAACTCATGTCACTTAAAGTTCAGTCATGATAAGTTTGTGTGGCCAAGGATTCATACTGTATGTAGTGTTGTAAACCAGGGTTGTCCAAAATGCCATGACCTGCAAGCAGCCTGCAGTGTGATTTTTATGCACCCCACTCTGGGGATTTACTAAATTCTTTAATAAACGAAGCCCAGTTATCCCAGAGCTCTCACTAAAATGGCAAATTAAAATATATTGTTTATTGTTTCAATAAGAACATTTTTTAAAAATTATTTTTTATTTATTTTAGGCAGTCATTAAGTGTTTGAGGTCACATTTGAACTCAGGTCCTCCTGACTTCCATGGCCAGTGATCTATACCACTGTGCCACCTAGCTGCCCCAATAAGAACTTTTAAAAGAAAGGTTTGACAGCCCTATTTGTAGGCCTACAATCTGACTCCAAGGATTTGAGGTTAATGTTGCAAATAAACCAGTGAGTTTTGTTTTTCTAAGAATTCATATATCAAGTTTTCATATTATGTATGTTATAACACAGAATATGAGCTATTATAAATTATAATTTTAAAAGTCAGTCACAAAAAAAATTAACTTTTTTGCAATTGAATCCAATGTTTCTTATGTCTGGCAAAAATTATGTATTATGATTTTGGATAGTGTTTAACATTTTCTGACTGGCCATGTACATGACAAGGTCATTGTCACATCTTAGGTGTTAATATTTTGGTTCCTCTTCTAATTCATAGTTTTCTAAACATTTTATAAGCACTGTGATAGGATGAAACTGTCAAACCTACTACAGTTAGAAATGCTAGCAATGGAATGATTCTCAGCTATGGCAAGTTTGAATGTTAAAAATTTTCTTCAAAAGCTTGTTAGTACCATTAATCTATCATTTTTTAACTCAATTATCTTTGCTTTTAAAATAATAGAGCAGGGTTGTCAAATTCAAATAGAAGCAAAGACCACTAAGAGTACATAGGGATCATTGAGGCACACTTAGAATACTTAGAAAACCACATATTAATATATCTATGTTCTGTTGTGTTTTTGTTTAAATATTTGCTAACTACATTTTAATTTGGTTCAGATGTGTCTGGGAGTTGCAGGGAGGAAAAATCAATAGAGGTGTTTGACGGTTGATCTAGAGTATTATCATTTTTTGGTCTCAGAACAAATGAAATGCTAAAGTGACTGCTGATGTGTTTTCATTACATCTGTACTTGGCCCTTCATTGCAAATTTTTTTCTGTTCCTCAGTGGTATTTCAGAAAGAAAAATATGTTTTCGAGGGTAACATATTTCCTTAACCTTAGCATAAACTTCTTTCTCTGGTAACAAATTGATGAGTTAGATTGCAAATAGGTGATGCATTTTATAAAGGAATAGGAGAACAACAAAGCACAGAAGCAGCATAATTGTCAATATGTATTTGTATAGAAGAGAGGAATTTGAAAGAAGAAAGGTAGATTAAAGGATACAGTTGAGGGGGCAGCAAAGTGGCACAGTAGATAGAGCACCAACCCTGGAGTCAGGAGGACCTGAGTTCAAATCGAGCCTTAGACACTTAAAAATTACCTAGCTGTGTCATCTTGGGCAAATCACTTAATCCCAATGTCTTGCAAAAATTAAAAAAAGAAAGAACATAGAGTTGAAGGAAACATTTAAAAGAGAAGGATAAGTATGAAGGAATAGTATTGAAGTAAATAGTACAGTCGTGAATGTGAATGGAATAAACTCATCCCTTAACATTGGAGAGGATAGTAGAGTAGATAAGAAACAATATTTCAACAATATATTGTTTATAAGAAACTTTATTAAAACAAAATATATGAGAAAAGCATAAATATGGCAATTTTATGCTATTTTATTACCTTTCTGAAGTAACCTGTGATAATCATATCAGACCAAAAAAACCAGACTTAATTAGGAGAGATAAACAGGGAAAGTATTTTGACTAAAAGGTACCGTCATGTACTGAATATATGCACCAACTGCATAGCATTTAAATTATTTTTTTGGAATGTTATTTTTTCCAATTACTTAGAATGGTACTTTTCAACATTCATCTTTTTGTAAATTTTTTGAGTTCCACATTTTTCTTTCTTCTTTCTTTCCTTCCATCTCGGCATCCCATGACATCATGTAATATGTTACACCCTTATACACATTTCATCATGTTCACCATATTGAAGAATCAGAACTAAAGGGGGAAAAAACATGAGAAAGAAAAACATGAAACAAGTTTTAAAAACTAACATGTAAATTATTAAAGGAAGAGTTAAATAGATTGCAGGAGGAAGTAGAAAATAAAACAATAGTTTAGGGGAAACTACTTCTCTAACCAAAAAATAAATGAGAGAAGTTAAGATAAAAAAAACTGTATTCATATTTATATATGTTCATATATATGTGTGTGTATATATATATATGATAGAAAGTAGTATATTTATTTCTCAGCAGTGCGTGGCACAATCAAAAAAACAATTTTACCATGTTATTAGGGCATAAAAATCTCAAAAGTACTGAAAAACAGATGCATGTTTTTCTGATCATAATGCAGTAAAAGTCATTCAGTAAAAAACTTGAAATCATAGATTGGAAATTAAACAACCTAATAGCATGCCCCTAGGTAGTGAAGTGGGTAAAACACTGGGCCTGGTGTCAGAAAGACTCATCTTCACGAGTGCAAATTTGGCTTCAGATGCCTAATAGCTATGTGACCCAGGACAAGTTACTTCACCTTTGGTATCCACATCTATCAGATGAGCTGGAAAAGGAAATGGCAAACCACTCCACTATTTTGCCAAGAAAACCCTCAGTGAGTTTGCAAACAGTAATATAGTAACTGAAATTACTGAACAACAAAATAATGCTAAAAATATTAGTGAGTCTAAGAACAAATTATGGAGCTAAGTTTCATTAAAGATGATGATAGCAATGAGAGAATCTGCCAGAAGTATTGGGATACAACCAAAGTAATACTTACGGGGAAAATTTTATTTCTAAATGGATACATCTGTAAAAGAGAGCTAAGTGAACTAAGAAAATAAATAGAAAAAATTAACAACTTAAAAAAACCCTAAATACCAAAAATATAAATCCTGAAAATCAGAGTAGACATTAATAAAATAAAATTTTTAAAAAATTGAACTAATACAACCTTGAAGGACTCACTCATCCCATCAGTGCAACAATCGGGAACAGTTTTGGGCTGTCTGCAAAGGAGAGTGCCATCTGTATCCCAAAGAGCGGTGGAGTTTGAATAAGGTTCAAGGACTATTCCCTTTAATTTAGGAAAAAAACATATCTTATATTGTCTGATCTTGTTATCTCTTCCTTAAGAATATGATTTCTCTCATCACACTCAATTTGTATCAATGTACAACATGGAAACAAAGTAAAGACTGACAGATTGCTTTCCATGGGGGGTTGGGGGGAGGGAAGTAATATTGGGAGGGAAATTGTAAAACTCAAATAATATCTTTAATAAAAAAAGTTGAACTAATAAATAAAACTAGGAGGTGAGAATTTGGGGGGGATGGGGAGATTGGCTAATTTGATCTTTTAAAAAGAGGAAAAACAAATTATCAATATCAAAAATCAAAAATGAATTCGCAGCTAATGAAGATGAAATAAAATAATTATTAGGAGCTATTTTATCTAACTAGATGCCAGTAAAACTGAAAATCTAATTGAAATGAACTTTTACAAAAATAGAAATTGTGTCTAGATGAACAGAACAAGAAATAGAATATTTAAATACTTTTATCTTAAAAACAAGGAACAAGCCATAAATGAACTTTTTTTTTTTTGCAAGGCAAATGGGGTTAAATGGCTTGCCCAAGGCCACACAGCTAGGTAATTATTAAGTGTCTGAGACCAGATTTGAAACCAGGTACTCCTGACTCCAAGGCTGGTGCTTTATCTACTACACCACCTAGCCGGCCCCATAAATGAACTTTCTAAGGGAAAAAACTGTCAGGACTGGTGGATTTATAATTTTTTTTTTTCATTTAAGGCAATGGGGTAAGCGACTTGCTAGGCAATTAAGTGTCTGGCCGAATTTGAACTCTGGCCCTCCTGACTTCAGTATACTGGTGCTCTTATCTACCATGTCACTTAGCTTCCCCCTCCAATTGATTTCTATTAAACATTTAATGAGATTTTAGTTCCAGTACTATGTAAAATATTTTCAAAAATAACTAAAGAAGTGATCCTACCAAATTCCATTTATGACATAAATATCATCTGGATAAATAGACCAGGAAGAGTCAAAACTGGGGTGGGGGAGAAGGGAGTGAAGTATATGCCAATTTCCCTTATAATTATTGACCCCAAATATTTAAAGAAAAAGCTATCTAGGAAATTACAGCAATATCAGAAAGATCATTCATTTATCCATCTGTCTGCAGTGACCAAACTGGGTTTATATCAGAAATTCAGGACAGCTTCAGTATTAATAAGGCATAAAATTTGAAGTGATAAGTATAGATAGGGAGAAAATGAACAATCACATGATAGCTTATTTAGAGAATCCTAGAGTTAACCAAAAAAACTAATCTAAATAATTGACTTCGGTAATGTTGTGGGGGGAAAAATAAAACCACACAAATCATAAACATATTACCAACACCCAGTAGAAGAGAAATTCCAATAAATTTGAAAACATTCTTCATGCAAAAATCTAGATTGTTGGAGATTTATTGCTTTTAAATAATCAGAACCAGTATAATAAATTGACAATTCTGATTAAACTAATTTGCTTTCTCAGTGCCATGCCAATAAAACAATGACCACAGAACTAAAAAAAAAAATTACAAAAATTTTCAGAAAGAATAAAAGATCAAGAATATTAAGGGGGAATCACTGCCAGGGGTGGAGTGAAGGTGGTCTAGCAGTTTGCAAACTGTACGCAATGGAGTGGTAATCATCAAAAAATCTGGTACTCGATAAGTAGGTGACTGATCAATGGAGAAAAGATTCACTATCCAATACACAGAAGCAAATGATCACAATGCTTGATAAGCTCACCCTATAACTGTTGGGACAAGAACTTTTGTGATTTAGTTAATTTAATTGTGTCTGACTCTTCATCACCTCATTTTAGGGGTTTTCTTGGCAAAGATATGGCCAATTAAGTGTCTGAAGTCAGATTTGAATTCAGAAAGATGAATCTTCCATATTCCAAGGCCAGTAATCTATTGTAATACCAACCACCTAATTGCCCCTATTTCACAAAAACTTTTGGAAAAACTGGAAAGTAGTCTGGCAGAATTAGATATAAACCAGCATTCACATCATATTTCAAGATATTTTTAGGATGGGTACTTGATGTGTACAAAGGGTGACATCATAAATTAGTGGAACATGGAAAAATGACTTGTTAGATATATGAATTAGGGAAGAATTCATGAACAAACTGAAAACAAAACTTAATTTTTTTAAAGAACTAGAGTTAAAAGCATGTAAAACAGTTGTAACTGTGATCATTCAATAATATTTATGTTAGAAGGAACTTTATATGGTTCCATTCGATCTTTGTGTATTTAAGAAACTTTTCTATAGCATTACTGGTTTATGTTTAATCTCATAGCAGCTGTTTGTACTTAATTCTTCTCTTTGCACTGGTACAATAAAATTGATTTCTCTTTGATTTACTATCTCTTTAGCTATAGTTCTTCAATAATTCGTAATGATGTCAAGTTTTCTGTTTGAAAGCTTGCAGGGAGATTGTTATAGAACGAGATATGCATTTAAATACTATATCCTGTATGCTATAGCTAAGTGCACTTAAGTAAAGTCACTTAACTTTGCCTGTTTTCTCATCTGAAAATAGAGAATAGCGATAGTTTCATTACCTATTACTTTAAAGGGTTGTCCTTTCAAATGCAATGATGTATAAAAATCCTTTCTAATTCCCATCTGAGGAACCATTTATAGAATGACCATTTGATTACTTTGAGAGGCACTGATCTTTTATAACCTCAATCACACTTTGCTGCCATTAAGGTTTTGTAGTTGTGAATTTTTACTGTTGATTGTTTCACTTTTCCTTAAAAGGACTGGGTTAAATTTTAAAGGACCCAATATATTTTATGTGTCTTATGGCTCTTTATTTCAGAAGCAAAAGTTGGGGACCTGAATTTAGTTTTCAGTTATGGAACCATGACTGTTCAGGATTTTGAATAAATTTTATTTCATAGTAAAAATCAATTTTACATTACATATTGTATTGACAGGGCAGTATTTAGAATCAGGAAGACCTGGTTAATTCTCCAAGTAGAGAAATTCTTTATGACCATAAATTATTAATGTGGCTCTTATTTTCATAATTTTCTCTCAAGAATGATAAATCATAGTAATAATCAAGAATATTATAGTCTAGTATATCTAGTAATATAGTAGCATCTATTTTTCTTTCCCTTTTTTAGGGATTTTAAAGTTATTTTTATGTTTATCTTTATTTACAAATATATACTCTTTTCCTTAGTTTTTTAATTGTAAATAAAAAAATACTGCTTTTCCTTTTTTCTAATATTCTTTTATGCCTTTCCTAGAACCATCTATATGTCATTTCTTGGTGAAAGTATCCCATTTAATCACAAGTAATATGAGTAGGTAGTAATTAATACATTTGCTGTGGATAGTTATAATCAATGTAATTTTGGGGACTCAGTCTGTTTTACCTTGTTTTTGAATAACAAAAATTACCCCTACAGAAAAGTAGAACGTGAGAGGATTGAGGATTCAGACCACATTGGCAGAGATGGGAGTCATTTTGGCCTTTCTCCAGAGGAGCGAAGAGAGAGAGAAGCTTTTGAAGAATCACGTTTATTATATGAAATTCAACACAGAGATGAACAGGCTTTTCCAGCTCTCTCTGTACGTATAAAAAATAATGGAAAGAGTTGTCTCACCTCATGTTTTTCTCTCCTCATATAAGGTAGAACCCTAGAACCCTAGAATACTAGAACTGAAAAGGATCTTGGTCATTATCTAATCTGACAACCTCATTTATAAAATGAGGGGCTGAGGACCAGTTTTGAGAGGTAGGATAGCTTTTCACCTAGGATTTCAGAATTAGTACATGACAAGAACTGAGATAGAACCCAAGCACCCTGAGTTCTAGTCCACTTGTGCCTTTCTGTGGAAGATTTGACATTCAGGCAGATGAGCCTGAAGTGCAAGCTTGATTTAAAAAAAGAGTCAATTTACATATCCCCTTGAGTGTCATCCTTCAGTTGAAACCAAGAGAAGTCTAAGCTTTCAGTGCTGATAACCATCATGAATTTTAGTGTTTCCAGCTAATTTTAGCACTATAAGATGATCCAGTTGTATTAATCCTGCCTCATTAATATTCCAACTTGATCACTTTATTCTGACTTCTCTACAAATGACTTTTATCTTTCAGAAGATAAAAATTCAACCTCAAAGGACAAAATGTAATCTCCAATGAAACTCTTGAATGATGTTGAAAGCATTTTTAAAGTTTTTCAGATTTATTTTGGAATACCTATTACAGGAGTATAGCACTTTTGGACAGCTTTGAAGAGGCATTTGGGCATTTACATTCTATCATTTTTTATATATAATCATACTTACATTGTTTATTAGTATGGCTTGTCTTTGAAGTTTCAGCTCAATGAAATATACTCTGTAGTTGTAGCAGTTTATCAGTACTCAGTACTCTTCCCCCAATACCCCCAATTTGGGGATCCAGTGAAAAAGTTCTCTTGAATCCAGTGAATACTATCCAAACATAAAGCAATCATTGTCAAGAATAGTGATTCTCAGGAAGCTCATGAACATCTCTGAGAACAAGGTATAGAAATAGCCATGGGTTAGAGTTTCTTTATTAGATAAAGAGTTCTTTTTCTTTTAACAAATTAAGCATTTTTGATATAACTGGAGAAGCTTTTCTGTTTGCTGCTGCAGCTTTCATTTTCTTACAGGCTTAGATATCTTGATGTGTTTTATTTCTTGTGTATGTGTGTTTTGTGGAGACCTGTTGTGGGTTCACAACAGACATGAAGTCACTATCAATGGCTAGATTGAAAAGTTGGAAACCAAAACTTCATGTGGATCTTTGGTTAAAATTTTAACATAATTAAGTTTTGTTTTATCCATTTTTAAGAGCTCATCAATTGGGCAGGCAGCTGTTCAGGCCAGTAATACTTGTATGCAGAGAAAATCCCATGGGAGTGAGAGAAAAGGAAGGCGAAGAATCGATGCAGAAGAACGAAGAGATAAAGGTGGGTTGTAGTAGTGGTAGCAGTAGTTGTGATGGTGGTGATTAATAAGAACAAAAATGATAATAGCTCATACTTATAAAATGCCTGCTATGTACCAGACAATAATTATTTCATTTGATTCTCACAACTACCCTGGGAGGTAGGTTCTTCTATTAGCTCCATTTTACAAATGATAGTGAGAGTTTAAATGATTAACCCAAAGTTACAGATTTGAATTTGAGTCTTCCTAGTTCCAGGCCCAGCACTCTTAACAAATACAAATGATTAGATGATTGCCTGGTTTAAATTCACAAGCTAGACAAGTTTTTTGTTTTATTTCTTACTAAGCATGCACGTGGACATGCACACGCACACACAAATATCTCACATCATCACATTACTATTCCATTTCTTTATCCCTTTAATGCATATACTACTCAGGGTTTTGTTCTTAACCCTTTTCTCTTCTCTTAACACCTTTCTCCTCTCCCTGATCTTATCCTTTCTAATACTTTCAGCTATGGTTTTCATATAATTGGTTCCCATATCTGTAAATGCAGTCTTTACTTTTTCCCCCAAGCTATAGACCTACAGTCCTTGTCTACTGGTAAAGGTTACCTTAGGGTCAATGTATTTTCCCACCAAAGTTTCTTTCTCCTGATTCCAACTATTCTCTTTTCTGATTTCTTAAGAATGTTCCTCACATCCTCAGTGCCAGTAGTTGTCATCCCTCTTACACAGGCCTTGGAGCAGGTAGAAGTGCTCCTGAGCTGCAACCAACCCCCCTCCCTCCCCCAAGCTGCCCAGCCTCCACTGTTTCTCACACAGAATGCACCCCATTCCCCCATGTCTCACTATACTTTTCCTCAAAGAGCAGCCACCTTGGCCTGGAATCCTTTACCATCTATCTGGCTGATATTCTCCAAGTCAGGTCTCAAATGGATCACTTCTTAGAACTCTTGTTCTTTATTTTGTATCTATATTTTTATAAACTTTGATTTTTATCTTGGTTTTTTCTGTTGCCTTCCCCAGTACTCTGTGGAGCAAGTACTTAATAAATGCTTGTTGGTTGATCCTTTTGTCACCAAACATCTCATTTCTTTCCTTGGTATTTAAGGGGGAAGTTTAAGCTTTGATGAAGCCTCTTCTGTGCCTAAGCACTCGTTTTTATTGTCTCATTTGATCCTTACAACTCTGGGAGTTAGGTGCTGTTATTATCCCAGTCTAACTTTTCAACCTTACTTCGTAGTATTTCCTTTAATATGTACTAGAAATCCTACTAGTTTGCTGTTTTTCAAATACACTTTGAAACTTCTCACCTTTTGATTATATTATTTCCGCTACCTAACATACCCTCTGCACTGCCACTTCATATGAACGCTCTCTCTTTCCACATTTTCTGCCATTCTACAAGTAATGTCATTTTTTCTGTACATCTCATCTTTTGTTGGACTTTACATTCTGTGAGGGCAGGTGCTATCTTATCCTTGTGTCCCTCACATCACTTTACCTGGTTCTTTGGATAGATGCTAAATGCAGGTTTGTTACATAAATGAATAATCCAAAAGAAAGAACTTGTTTCTAGAAAATCCTTGACTGAAAATAATGAAAGTAACTTTTGCTTTAAATTTCTTAAGCTAGTAATTTTTCAGAACCAAAATCGGATTGAATTATTTCTTTCCCTTCTGTGTCTTAATCTATTATCATTCTTGTCATTGAGTTGCAGATTTTACTTTTAGGCCATTCAAAACTTTTTCTTGTGGGTTACAGATTCAAACCCCAGGCAGATACACTTGGATCAAAAACTTGAGGCAAGCACATCAGAGGTAAATGTGTTGAACTTAATTTTATTATACCATTTTCCCCCCCTTGGCCTTCAATGCTTATTCTTTATATAAGTGAAGCTTTCACTTAAAGAGAAAAATCCTTTGGATTCAAGGCCATACTTCTGTTTTAGAGAATTTTGTATTGTTAAAAGTCTAGTTGAACAATTCTATTGTCAGTGATCTTTGCTTAGTTTGATATTTGTTTCAGATAGAGACGTCATTTTCAGCACCCTAGGTTTAGAATTTTCAGATGCAAATGGAATGGAAAACAGGGATAATATTGTCACTTCTGAAAACTTTACTAAATTATGATTCTTTTAAAATGAACTCAACATAAATAGTAACACAGTGTGCTATCTCAGGGAGAGACGGAAGCCACTCAGCGGCCACTGCCTTGCTTTTCCTGTTGGATTGCTATTTGGGATTTAAAGCTCTTCATTTGCTTTTGTCTGCAGTCAGTGGTCTTTCTCGGAATAGTGGCTCTGGGTCCCCAACCTTGGAGATGCTCTCTGCTTTAAGTCAGAAATCTTAGATTGAGAGCTATAAGGATTTTGAAGACATACAGTCTTGGGGATGAGGAAGTTGAAGGAACTTGTCTAGGGTTGTCCAGTTCCTCAGAGCCTATCTCCTGTACTCCACTTCTTTCATTATGTATACTCCAGGCTGATTGAGTTAGAGGCTACTTATTGCAGCAGCTAGACTGTAATGGGGTAGGAATGATCTGAAAATGAGATGAAATGTAGTTGAGGAATATTAACTGGAGGCTGTAGAAGAGCAAAAGAATGTGAAAAGATTAGAAATTTGGTCAAGTAGGGGCAGAATGTTTTTCAAGCTATTCTGATTTATGTAAGAAAAATTGCTAGAAACTCAGATCTGTAAGAATAGTCTATAGCATATGGATTAGAATTTCAGTGAATGAAATAAAACTATAACCACAGTTTTTCCAAGTGATTTTGACATAAAAATTTTCTGGTACCATCATCTAGCAACTTCTTACACATGAAACACAATAGAATCTAAATATCCTTTAAATATTTTTGAGGGGGCAATATTTCTGGAGTTTTGAGATAGGTTTTGTCAATAGAGAGTTGGAAAACATTAGAACATATATCATAGAATTCTAAATTAAAAAATCACTCTGGCTATTTAGTTTCCAAAGAATACTGAAGATGATGAAAAATGTCCACCAGCTTCTTCACCTTTAAGATCGAAGAAGATTGAGGGTCCATCTCCTGCTGAACAAGTATGCATATTTTGATTTTTTCTCATAGCATTCTTTTAAGTCTGGATTCATGCTTCTGTGCACTGCAATCCAGGAAGACATAGAACCTATATGTTATATGAGAGGGACTTGAACATAATTATCTCTAGAATAATTTATTATTTTTTTAAAGTGAATATGTTCTTAGCCTTTATAAAAGCGTCATTCTACAGTTACTAGTATTTGCTGTTCTTTTGTGTCCTCTTCCCATTTAGTAAGAATGAAAGTATATACTTGTTTATTAATAAGACTTTATAATGTTTACAAGTTATCACGCCCAAAATATTTTTTGTGTCCAAAGACTTTGAATGTGAGTAGGAAATTTTCAAATTCCCTATGTTACCACATGTACATGTTGTCACTGTCATGGTGGAAAACAAAACTACATGGTTCACTGATGCAGTGTTGCATTGAATTATTGTGGAACTCAGCTTGAATTGTACCCAATTTGAGAGGAAAAGTTTATGATTTAGTTACTATTTTCCACAACAAACCTGAATTCTGTTTAAAGGTGGGGGGAAGCTAGGTGGCGCAGTGGATAAAGCACAGGCCCTGGAGTCAGGAGTACCTGGGTTCAAATCCGGCCTCAGACACTTAATAATTACCTAGCTGTGTGGCCTTGGGCAAGCCACTTAACCCCATTTGCCTTGCAAAAAAACCTAAAAACAAACAAATAAATAAAAGGGTGAGGGGGAATTAAGACTAAGACCATTTAATCACTAATAAATTTGGGGGTTTTCCTAGAGATGGACTCAAATTTCTAATTGAGATTTTTTTCCCTTTGGTTTTAGTTACATGGCACTTTTTTTTTTTTTTTTTGCCCTCTTCTCTCTACCCCAACCTCAATTCAAAATGAGTTCACTGTTTTGGCTATGTTTTATGGACTTTTTCCTAGCTTGTGGGATTTTTGGTAGGCTTCTAGAGACATAAATCTCTAGCTTAAAGAAACTACAGTAAATATTTAGTGATGCCTTTTTAAAAGAATGTTGTATTGTTACATTCTAGGAATTCATTTATGATCTTTTACTTTAGGGAAAGGAAAGGAACTTTTAGTGTATGTATGCTTAACATTTTTTTCAGCAATATTACATCAGATGATTACAAAATGATTGCATTGCCTTCTTAACCTTCTTTTTTTAAGACTCCAGCAGAGCATGTGTTATTGGCAAATCCAGCTCCCCTTCAGGTTCCTTCAGAGGTGCATCTGCCTCCCACAGTGCCTTCTTTACCAGCCACTGTGCCAGTCTGGCCAAGTGAACCAACAACTTATGGACCAACAGGTTGGAAGAAAAATCAGTATTTTCAATTTGTTTATTTCTTATCCTTTTGGGAAATGAATAAAGACTTTGAGCATTGTGAATGAGTATAAGGAAAAGCATAAATAACTTTCACCAAAGATAGAATCTGTTCCTTTACTTATATGGTTTTTGTAGGAGTATTGGAGGAATTACATGTTTCATTGTAGTATCTATTCTCAATTTGAGAGATGCATGGAGGGCAGTTAAAGAAAAAGAAAATAAATGTCAGTTGAAAATTTTTTTAAAAGAATCTTGTTTAATTACATACCAAGTTTTCTATAATCTCATCAATAATGGAAAATTAAGTCAGCATTTTTTCCTCCTATTAACCTGTTTTGTCATCATAGTTGTGTCATTTAATTAATTACATTAATACCATGTGTTTTCTTTATTTTAGTTGTTAATTCTATTTTTGTTCCTCAGGCTTTACTTGATATTTATTGCAAAAGAAAATTTTCCCTATACAATATCATGTTTTTACATTTTTGAAAATGATAATGCTAGAATGTATCTAGAGGAAATTAACTGGCTGTTGAGAGAACTCATGATGATTGACTATAGTAACTAGTCTTTAAAAGTTGGAGAAGGAAAGTCTTACAGGGATACAGGCACTGTCTTCTGGTTTGAAGAGTGTTCTTCACCAAGAGATAAAAATTCTACTTGACTGCAGAAAAGTTCACAGAGGTATAGATCTGCTCTCAATCTTAGATATGCATTTCTAACATTTAAAGCTATCGCCAGATTGAGTGGACCTCTTGAGATTGTGAGCCCTCCATTATTGGAAGTGGTAGAGGAAAGTAGTTTATTTAACACTTGGGAATGTTTTAGATCAGGGCTGTCCAAAATGCATCTCACCTCTGGGTTTACTAAATGCTTTAGTGTAAAAGAAGCCTAGCTACTGCAGAAATCTCACTAAAATGGCAAATCAAAGTATATCGTCTATTCCAATAAAAACTTATAAAAGTAAAGTTGGAAAACCCTGTTTTAGATCATTCATGTTTCAGATAGAAGTTAGCTAGGAGTTCTCAACTTTTGTTGTGTCATGGTTCCCTGTTGTGTCATGGCAGTCTGGTGAAGACTATAGATTCCTTCTTAGAATGTTTTATGTACATAAAAGAATATATAAAGTATTACAAAGAAGTCCAATTATATTGAAATATAATTATAAAAAAGTCCCAAGTTCATGAGTGAACTGGAATTTATCTACAGTCCTTTTTAAGGGGTATATGGACCCCAGGTTAAGAACTCCTGGGCTAACCATTGCTAATGTTCTTCCTCTTGGAAGTTCTGAGATTATGTATTCTTGGCATCAATTTTGATAATAGTGGAAATAATCTTTGATTCTTGCTTTCCTTTTAGGTATTCCTGCTCAAATTCCCATTTTTTCAGTGACACAGACTTCTGGACCAGATTGTTCTGTATCACAAGCTCAGCTAACACCTGCCTCTGTTACTCCTGTTCCTATGCCAATTCAAGCAGTTAATCAACCTTTGATGCCTTTGCCTCAGACATTGAGCCTTTACCAAGACCCACTGTACCCAGGGTTTCCTTTAAATGAAAAAGGCGAGCAAGCCATTGCTCCACCTCCTTCGCTCTGCCACAATGGAGAGGATCTACCTAAAGGTGAGGAGTTTTTCCAATGTAATTTGGAATTATTCAAAAAACAGATTCACATTTGAAGAATAATAGGATAAGGGATTGAGAAATCTAATTACCAGTGTCAAGGAAAGGGTTTGCTTTGGGATACTGCCAAATTTTGTTTTTACAAATTGAGTATTAACAAAAGTGTTATGTCTCCATTCTCTTAATTTTAGCTTTTTTAAAAAAATGTTTTATATGATCCTGACAATTATTTGATTTATTAGACTCTGCAATAGAGGACTTAAATCAGATTTCATCCAGTCCAATAAACATTAAGTGCCTTTTGTCTACAAGACACTGTTAGTATGTCTTACTAATTTGAAAATGGTTGGATAATTTACATTAACATTATATAACATATGAATAAACCTTTGTATGATTTAGGATCTTAGCCATTTAGGAAGACTTCTTAAAAAGTAAATAAAGAACTATACATAGAATTAGGAAGGTTAATCAATGTCTTGGTTTAATCACTTTCATTTTATTAGGCACAACTTAAAAAGAAACTTAGCAATTTACTGTCACTACCATATAGTAACAGAACCCATTTTCTTATGCTAGTCAAGTTAAAATTGACAACTGCAGATTGCTTATGTAATTGTTAAAAAGATCTAATATTGAATCCTTACAAAAGCTATCAAGGCAGGCTTAGTTTCAGTATTTTATATCAGAGGAGGGGAAGGGAAAAATTGATTAAATGTGTAAATTTGTGATTTAAACTTGTATTCTTTCTTCAGATAAAAACATTCTGCGATTTTTCTTCAATCTTGGTGTGAAGGTAATGTAAAATTTTCAATAACTTTCCATTAGTTAAAACAGAAATTGCATGAAAAATTAAAGCTAATTTTCAACTTAGGGTTTAAAAATTTTAATCCACATCTTTATCCATATTTAATCAAACTCCTTAGTTTGTTAATCAGTTAAGCTATCTGATACAAACAGTTCCATTACTCTTAAATACTGAGTTTTCATTGCTTGATTTTGGGGAAAGGTATTTTTTTATGTCTAATATCACTCTTTTTTTCCTGGCTTATTTGAGAGTGTTTATAGTCAGGGGAAACAACTTGAGCATGGAAGATTAAGTAGGATGGATACATGGTATGGCTAGTAAAGTGATGTTTTGGGTTCTGGGCTCTCTGGTGATTTATATAATAGAATTATGTAGACTGACCCATTTTTCATCAGTGTAATTGGGGAGATGTAATTAGAAACTTATTTTTGCCTGTCCTTCATTCTCAAAGAATACCATAACATCAGGAAGATGGTAACATGACAATCAAGTAAATTGGATTAAAGTAAGGGAGGACTGTGCAAAGTCACCTGCCTTATTTACCCCTCCTGAACCTTCTAGGTCCTGTGACCACATAAAGATCAGTATACTTGGATGGTCCTGGATGCAATGGGAGACCTAGGCCTTTTTAAGCTAAAGTCTTTAATAGGTCTCAGTTTGACACCATTAAATGATTAGTCTAGGTAAGAAAGAAATGAGGTAAAGAATGGCATCTTTTATCTTTTTTAAAGCGTCATGAGAAGGAAAGACTTCTTTAGGGTTTCTGGCCAAAAAAGAAAACATTTACTCTGAGCCAATCAGGGACCAAACAATGACCAAACTGGGGATTAGTTTGAGATCTATTGTTGGCCTGTCTTATGAGAGGCAAAGTGATTTGATTTTAAGTCATGGTCCTTTAAAAAGAAATCTAGTCAAAAAATCCAAGACATCCTATGAGGTTTCAGTGATCAAAATTTAAATTCCTTTTGACTGAGCACCTGCAGGTAAGGGTATGATGCTCTTATGTAGACCATTTGAAAGGAAGGGAATGAAAAGAAAAGAAGAAAGTAATACTCTTTTATGTGAGAGAGGATTGTCTTTTTTGATTAATATTTACTATGTCATAAGCCTAATAACTAAGATAAGCCATTTTCTTAGTAATTTAACATGGTTATTTTCTAAAATTATTTTCCCTTTGTCAATTTTTCCTTAGTGACTTTTAGGGATTATTAATTTCAGTAACCGCTCCTTATACCATAACTGAAATTTTCTCTTGTTATAGGCAGGGACTGGTAGATTGGATCATTTGAAACAAGACAAAGTATAATCTTAGAGAATTGTTTCCTATTTTCCTTTATGGTATTATATATAAACTGTTTTGAACCACAGGTTCACTTCTTAAAAACCAAAGACAATTTATGATATGAATTGTTAAGAAAAGTACCATTAAAAATAATTTTGTCTTTTCTCATTCTTTCAGGCATACAGCTGTCCTATGTGGGCCCCACATTCTTACCTGTACCCTCTACACCAGGCATACATAGCTGCTTGTAGGATGTACCCAAAGGTTCAAGTTCCTGTGTATCCTCACAACCTTTGGTTTCCAGAAGCTTCTTCATCACAGAGTGATAATGACTGTGCACGGGCAGATGGACACTTTTCTCTGCCAACAGAAGCTCATGCTGATGATCATGGGGCACAGGTTGAGACTGGGTCTCCAACATTCTCTTCACCATTGGTTATTCCAACATCTCAGATGTCAGAGAGCCAAGAACAGATGCCTTATCAGGGCGATATTGAATCTGAGAACCCTGGACAGTTGCTTCATGCTGATTATGATGAGTCAATGGGTGGCAAGAACATATTTCCACAGCCATCCTTTGGTCCTAATCCATTTTTAGGAGCAGTCCCCATTGCACCTACTTTCTTTCCTCATTTATGGTATGGGTATCCATTTCAGGGGTTTATAGAAAATCCAGTAATGAGACAGAATGTGGTCCTGCCTCCTGATGAAAAGGGGACACTGGATCACTCTCTGGAAAACCCAGATCTGTCTAAAGAATGTAGTTCCATTTCAGCAGCAGATCAGTATCAAGAAGTGAGAAGTGAAACACCACTTCCCCTCCCTGTTGCTGGGGTGACCAGTAAGCATGATGGCCAGGCTGACCAGTCACTACCAAGGATGCCGAAAGGGGAAAAAGCTTTTGCTACTGGTTCTGTAGAAGTAAAGGTTCATCTTCCGCCTCAGATGTTAAATGTAGAAAGAGAATCTCTGCCATTACCTGTTGAACCTGAACTTATTAAAAGAACTATAGCCAATCCTAAAGAAAGAGCAGAGAAAGTCAAAGATTCCAAGACCACTGATCACTTGGCCAGCCCAGTGGCCAGTTCGGTAGACAGGGTACAGAGAGCAAGGGAGGAGAGTTCTGAGGATGAAAATGAAGTGTCCAGTATTCTGAAGGGTGGTAGATCCAAACAATTCTACAATCAGACATATGGAGGCAGGAAGTTTAAAAATGACTGGGGCTACCCTTCTAGTAGAGCAGGGTATCAGCACCCAAGAAGTGATGAGTCTTGGAAAGGGCAGCCTAATAGAAGCAGGGAAGAAGGTTATCAGTATCGTAACTTTAGAGGGAGACCATATAGGGGAGATAGGAGAAGATCAGGGATGGGAGAGGGCCACAGGGGACAGCACACTTAGAATAGGCTACTTTTGGAGAGTATTAAGTGTTAAAACCATTTGCAAAGTGGCTTAAGTTCCCAGCTTATCTTATTTTTTAATTAAGAGGGGAAACATCCAATCCTGAAGTTGGAAACAGCTTTTCTCCCTAACCAAGTAACCTCAACTTGAGACTTAGGGGCAGATGATTCCTGGCATTACATTTTTTTTTTCTTCATTGAAAATTTGTTGTGATTTCAGTTATTTGAAGTGTCACTTTCTTCTTCCCTTTCCCTCACAGGAACCTAGAAAATAAGTGGTGTAAAATATAAAAAAAAAGTTTAATATAAAGCATTGTAGATTTAGTATTGTTTTTTTCCTACTTAATGCAGTTTGAGTTTGTGATATATGGTATTGAAAATGTATGCTTATGTTTACTGAAAGGACAGAAATATAGTGTTTGATGTGATTTAGATTCTAAAAAGATAACATTGCACCAAATAGAAATGTATATTTTATTATGCAATGCCTTAGTCATAAACTGGGCTAAAAAATTCTCAGCCTACAACACTGTTGTCTTTGATATGCTTCCAACCCAAAGGCCTTTCATCTCAATATCTGTCAAACTTGAATAATGTTTTCTCTTTAATATTTCATATAAGGCAGCCGATTAACCTGTGTCTTAGAAATGTTGTACATAGTTCTTTTAATATTCATAGGGTATATTTTTGAATTTTAGAGTGATTTGTTGATCTTGAGATTGCAGGCAAGGATAGATATTTGTGGAAAAAAAAAGGAAATTCAGTGATATGGCTGTTCCCACCAAGAATTCTTAGCACTGGTGTAAATATCATGGTGCCTACTCGAACGAAATTGTAGATGCTATGCATTTTGAAAATAATTCTGCACCTGTTAGAACCGCAGAAATTTTTTAATGCCACTTTAACACTAATGCACTGACAGATTCTAAATATTTTGTGAGAAGAGATGTAAACATGAATATTTTTTTTTAGCTTGACAAGTTTATATGGAGAGCTACTGGGTTTTTTTCATTTTTTTTTGTTTTGTTTTTGGTTCTTCATGCACTGTTGCTTATGTTTATCATTCTTCATATGCATGTTCCGATTATGACTCTATTCTATAAAAAAAAGATGACTGTGACTTTCAGTCCTTTTCTAGAGGTTGCTGCTAGAAGATGGGTTTTACTTTGTATTTTAAAACCATTGTTACCTTAGATGACATTTGTGAATGTGTGATGAGAATGTTTTTTGTTTTTTAATTTTGACCTTTCACTAGTCCCTCCAGTATTCCCATTTATCCCCTTTGCATGTTGCACTCTGTCCTCATTTGGAGATTTGACTCTGAATAACACAGTATTATTCATCTGTGTTTCTTTGTAAAATAATAACTGTAGTTTATATTTTATATCTGTATATACCAATGTGAAGCATACCCTCTTTTTTCATGTTGAAGAGATTATCTACTTTTTGATCAGGAAGCTTGAGTTGAGACCATGCTATGCAAATAACAGAATGGTTTTTCTTTGCATGACATGTGTAATGCCTAGCCAAAAATTAGTGTAGTGGCTTTTTCTTTCTTTATTAGAAAATGCTTACAGCAAGTATAATTTATTTGAATTTGGTAACCTGAAATAGGTTTTTTTTTCTGGTAACCTTCAGAAAAGTTCAGATGCTAGCTGGGCTTAGTGAATCTCTACTGTACTGTATAATGGTTATTTACCTCTGTGCTATTTTAATTAGCCAAATTCTTAAGTTTGGGTCCTACCAATTTGAGTAGTGATTAAATTTTATCAGTTATCTAAAATTTTGAGAGCACTTTGAAAGATAGCATTTTATTATTGATGGTGCTTGCTAAAAATCTATAGTGACTAATTGTTTTATGCTCCCAGAAATGCTTTAGAGAAGCTGGTGGTGATCACATCAGTAGCTTGTGAGCTAGAACAGTTGATGAAAGTAATACTAAAGTCTTTTTCCTTTAATGTATTGTGTGTGTATATGGTTGAATTATGGAAGAAAAGTTAAATCTAGAAAAATTATACCTTTATAGCCCATGCTTGTTAATTGCCTATAAGTAATCTTCATGAAAGCCACATTTATAGATGTTTAGATTATTAGGTTTAAATGAAGCTAAAAGTTCCAATCTCAGGAGGCAAGGAAATGGTAGTTTTTTCATCCAGTCTTTTTCTGGAAATGCTTAAAAATTGGCTATAGAAGAATATTTTCGTTTCTACACAATCACTAGCTGCCTTACAACACTGGAGTGAGAGAAAAGACTAAGTTGTAGTTTTTGAAGAAAACAGAACTGTTTTCCACACCCCGTTTTTAAGGTATAGAATTGAAACAGTGTTGAAAAGAGATTTTTTTTTTAGGAGATGGTACTTTGCTTGGTATCCACTGGAATTAAAAAAACCTCTGCTTTTAAAAAACACTTTTATGATTTAACAATCCCTTACAGATGTGGATTTTTAAAAATTTAGACTTTTTTCTTAAGCTGAGGTCAAATTAGAGACAAATGTATAATTTCCTTCCTCCTTCACTTCAATTTATTTTGTTTTGTAGTTACCCACGAGTTTCTATGTATGATGGCATAAAATTACAGTGGTCTTCTGTGAGCAACTTTGTATATATAGGAGAATGGACTCATTTATACTAACAGCTGGAAATTATGGGACTTCTCCATGTTATAGAAGTCTTCATCTTAAAGTGAAATTATTGAAGTACTGACCAAAGTTTGCCTACTAGCTTTTATTAAGTTAGGCATTGTCTGTTTGACTTGTTTTCCTACCCTCATTCCTTTTAGTATTACAGAGCTTTATGATATCCTCAGCAAATTTGTGACCTGGGGAGTATTGGCTGTTTTTCATTGTAGTTCTTTTCTAGCCAGCATATTGTTGGTGTCTTAAAAATCCTGTGCACTGCTTCCTCTCATTCACATTAATTCATCTGGTATGACAGACCCAAGCTTGTGGTTTGTATAGAACTGCAGAGTTTGCCAGACCCCCACCAACTGTGATAGAACTTATGTGACTGAATCTCCCTTTTCTCTTTCTCACTAGTGTATTAGTTGTTTCTTTTGTGACTTAAGGTGGTTGTATTAAAATTCCTATGAACTTCTAACTTGTTTCAGACGGTGCAATAAAAGTTTTTTTCTAACCCTTTCTGGCTTAGAAACTTGATCAGCCATCTCATAAACTAGCAATATTTATTACTGCATCTTTTTTGTTTCTCCTTCAAGTTTTTGATAAAGTAAACTTTCTGACTTTCTCTTAGGGTACTAAGAAAGGTCCATAAAGAGTGTAGCCTGAAGGTAAACATTTGGCTACGCTATATTATCTTTGTTTACTGTATTTTGCCCTAGATTTTATGTCTAAATAACTACTGTGTGTCTCTTTGGTTAAGTTGAAGTGATAGATGGTCCACATGTCAATTCAGTGAATTAAGTAATTTTGCCAGGTAGCAACAGCCATTTATTTTTCACTAATTGGGACATTTTCCCAAAGATAGATTTTTTCAGAAACACCAGTTATAGAGTATCCTAGATGAGGGGTGGGTGCATGTCTTATTGTGGGGCAACAGCAACTTTGGGGTTGAATTTACTTGAATGGAATAGAAATTGCATTGTTACAGAACTAGAAAAAAATCTTATATGTATGGAAAAAAAGATAATAGCCTTACACTGAAAAATAATACTTTAAGCATGTGAAGATGTGATCCTTTGTGATGTTCCTTGTATAGAAATATATATATATGTATATATATATGTGTGTGTGTGTATATATGTGTATATACATACACACATGTATCTTTTGAAGTGTTGAAAGGAAAATAGTACTTTATATTCTTTATCATATCACTTTTTTGTAAGTGTTCAATATATTCCTGTTTATTTTTCTATGTTCTGTTTTGTAGCCTTAAGAAGTGTTTCAAAAGTATCTGAATGTATAAAATAATAGTAAATGCCCTACATGGTGTGATGCTGCATTGTACATAAAACTGTGCATATATTAAATTTTGTTTGTCTCAAAAGCTTCTTGAAATACTTTGATTTAGAAGTTTTAGCAGATAGTGTGGTAGAGCATGTCAGTATATTGTAACAGCAATTTGATCCTGGAGGAAAGGTTTTACATTAACTGGCTAAAGGAAAGTATGTGAAGCTAGAAAATGTATGATTAGAAAAATGATTTTAATTTTACTTAGCTCTCTACTCAACTGTGAGGACTTAAAAACGATTCGTCATTTTATTTTGCTTGAATCTGTACTTTCTTATATTGGAGTTTTTGTGTATAATCCTTTGTAAATATTTTAAAATATAGTAGCTTGTTAAAGTAACCACACCTTCATTTCACATGTAAAAATTTATGTCCAGTCCCCCTATCTTCCCTGGTTCTTCAAATTTGCTTTGGTCCCACCAACATTTCTAGGATTGTCAGTTTTTACCTGCTGTCTTAGCTTTTTTATTCTTTGTTTCTTTATATCATAAAGTTAAGCTATGTAGCATCTATAAAACAGATTTATATGTAAAAGAGCACCACCTAGAGAAATGGGGGGGTATATTGTTTAAAGTCAATTTTAAACAATCATCTGTATTAAGTTAATTATCTATTAGAATAACCTAAGAATTTAGGAGGGATAAGTGGCATCTTTTAGAGTATTGAGAATAAATCAGTGTAATAATAAAGAACTTGACACATTTTCTTTGGAGGAAATGTTTTAAATGATCACTTTTTTCTTCAAAGTCTTACTATTTCTATATAGTCTCTGAAGTCATGACTTCTTAGCTGTTCAGATACTGTAAAACCACAAGATTTTTGAGCCAAAAATGTCTAATGTTTCAAGTTTCTTTAGTTGTGTTTGAAGCTCATCTAAAAAGTTTCAGACCTTTCACTTTTTACCAGTCGATTTCAATTTCTAAGCATGGAAAGATTTGTTATATGAATAAATTTTTATATACAGGGTTAAATACCTTTTTGGACCTAGTCTAGATAATTTTATGAAATCAAGCCAATACATGGTTGCCTTTCTTCCACTTTGCATGACTGAGTAACATTTGGAAAGGTTCAAGATATAAGGATGTTATGCTCTGTTCAATTTTTTCAGCATTATGTAAAATCTCATATTATTGCTGTGGATTTAACCATTTACCCCAAATACTGGGAGGAGCCTTGAACTTGGAGTCAAAAATTGATTCTAAACTCTGAGGTTTTGTCATTCTGGGCCAGTCAAGTTTCTTTATATATAAAATAGAAGAGATCATGCTACCTGAAATAATGTTAGTGATGAAGCCGGGGTGTCAGATTGAGGATAGACTTAGAGGAAGGGAAATCTTCCATTCATCTGATGCCTGAGACACAGAGTCGCTCAAGTGAAGGGCAAAGAATTTTTCAAATAACTTATTTCAACTGATATATCTTTCTTTTGGTGCGTAGGTGGGAATGTAAGTATACAGAGGTCATGGATGTAGTATCATGAATGGCTTCCAGGTTAGTGAAGGGAGGAAGCTCTGTCAGACAGTAATAAGTCCATTCACCTTTACCTGGCATGTTATCAGTCTTTTCCTTTGCCTACCATTCAGTCAGTTGCCACATCCTGCCCATTCTTGCTTTTATGATGTCTCATTTGTGTCACCCTTTTTGAAACAGTTGCCTGTCCCATTGACTGCTTTGGCCTCCACTCTCCTTGTACAGGGTGCTGTTTCACCCGCATTCATTGCCTTCCCCAGTTTGGACTGCCTGTTTAGCCAACTTTCCTTCTCATTGTTCACTGTCTTCTGAATGCATCTTACAATCTTTCTTTGCTCTTGCTAACTTGGATGCTGTTTTCTTTCCCCACTGCCTTTTTTCCACTATTTCCAGCTCAAGTCCCTTTCCCTCCAGGAAACCTTGGGTTTAAACTCACGGAAAACTCTTTTCTGGTTCTCTCCAGGATTGGTTTTTGTACTGCTCATTTGAAAAAAGGCTGTCTTCAAGCAAAATCCTTTTTTATTTACGTAGATCATTTCTAGCTAAATCCTAAAATTCTTTTTAACCAGGACTATTTTACAGTGATCTGAGTTAATGTGAAAAAAAGTCATTGTGTGGAACTACATGTTTCCCACAATAACACCTAGGAGAATAAATGAAGATTAAGTCATGTCTTCATTTTGGGAAATGATGGGATCATTTATGAAAGGTAAGCTCAGCATGGGACTATCAGAGTTGCTTTATGTAGGATTAGTGGTATATGGGTATATGTAAAAAGATAATTTGCCAGTCATACATCAGGGAGGGAAGATAATCTGGAAATCTAGAGATGACTACATGTATATGACCTTGTTTTCTGTGATAAAGATCTGCAAGTAGAATCTGGTTTTAATGAGATAAATAATGCAGAGAATTTTAATTGTCTATATCATGACTGTCATCCTAGGGCTGCATTAAAATAAATTACTCAAGGGTCATTATGATACACTAATATAATAGTTAATTTACAGTCTTACCTTAGGTTTAGCAAGTGCTGTGCAAAGTCATGAGACTTGTAACTTATTAGAAAGTGGGGGAAGGCGGGTCAGCAGTAAGAAAGGGGCAAAGTAAAACAACAGACAACAATGGAAAGGTATATGCATACTAATCATCCTACAGATGGAAAGCATCCCCACACATTGAAAATTCTGTGTGCTATGTTCCATCTGAAATAACTGCTTTTAAAAACACTAAAATTAACACCAACAAAATTATTAGTGATGGAATTAAAAAATCTAGTACCTATTCCATTCAAATTCTTCTTTCACTCAAATTTAGAACCCCCAGGTGGGTTGCATGCTGGATGGCTCTGGTCTGTATTGTCACACCTTACACTAGGGAGGAAGTTTGGAAACTGATACCCTACTTTTTCAATCACATCTCTCCTTTTACCCAACTTGCTGACAGGCAAGGCACTCCTGGGATAGATTTTGACTGGAAGTTAAATGAGGATGTGGACACGAGAATGGCAGAACCTAGTAGTGCTTAATACTGATCTTAAATTTGGAACTGCTGTAAGTCTCCACTAAACCTGTATTTCTCTCTTTGACGTTCCGATCCAGCATGAGGCACCCCTGGGTTACAGGCTGGGGAGATCTTTACTTAACTGTGTGTGGCTGGTTTGTTTAGGATTGGGCAGGAAAGGGACCCTAGGTAACTGAATTGACCAGCTAGTGGTGCCTCTAGATAGAGGGCCAGTAAAGTAACCTTTCAAGTGATTGACTTTTAAATACACTCATTAAGAAGTTTATCTAGGGGCTGCTAGATGGTGAACAGGATAGAGCACTAGCCTTGGAGTCAGGAGTACCTGGGTTCAAATCCGACTTCATACTTAATATTACCTAGCTGTGTGGCCTTGGGCAAGCACTTAACCCTATTGCCTTGAAAAATCTTAAAAAAAAAAAAAGGTTTATCTAGAAGTAATTGATAAATTGGTTGAGTTTTTGTATTTGAACAGTGACAGTAGGACCCTGGTCCATGAACTGGTTTATCCAGCTAGGTTCACCTTGATACCACAGTCTGTAATGAATATTTAGTCTGACACGTTATGCTGAAGAGCTGCAGGGGACTGTCCCAGGACATTTAGGAGGCTTTTTGGGGAGCTTGGCTTTTATTGGGGTGGGGGTGAATGTGAACTTCAAAGGAATCCAGATGATTCTGGAAGTGGGATAAGAAGGACCACTTACAGCTGATTGGATGAGTGGGATCCCATATCTATGAAGTTCTAGAGATGTTTCAATGGGACTTAAAGGGAGGACTACTCCCTCACCTCAGTCCCATGCCCCAGACACCCCTGAACTCACCCTGGCAGAAATGGCTGCTTTGCTCCATATGTGGAGTCATGTGCCTCTTTTAGACCTGTGGTTGGCACCCATCCTGCTGCCAGTGTGGGAGTAACTGGTGAGACACGGGACAATACAGATCCTAGGGTGAAGCTGCCCTGGAACGAAGTGCCAGAGTCAGAGAGCAGAGCTTGCTTGGTGCCAGATGGGCAAACTCCCCCAGGGAGCAGCTGCCAGTTTGCCCACCTAAACACTACAGCAGAGGGGTGCCTGGCAGAGCTGGAAGGGTGCAGGGTCCCATTGGCAGGGCGCACTGAAGCAGGTCCCAGAGCAATGGAACCCAATGATGGCCTTGGGGATCCCTCAGCTTTCTGGAATTCTAAAACCTGTTACCTCATATCCCAGTATTGTGCCCATTGGTGATGGGACAGACAGCTTATGCCCAGGGACTGCTTGGCTAGCTTTCTGGCAGTAAGGGGAAGGTGGATGTGTCTACACAACTCCCACAGGAGTGGGGCCTGGTCTCCTGTTTGAGGGCTCCCCGAAAAAGAGGTGTGAGTGGGTGGGCCGTAGTGCATTAGACAATTCTCCCTGATGTTCCTGGTGCTGCTTTCCTCCCTTCTAAAGCCCAGAAAGGTTCTCTTTCCATTAAAAGACAGATTCATCTCATTGTTTAGATCTGAAATTTGTTCCTTTCAACAGGGTGTGTGGCACAACAAAGCCTGGACTTTCTGGTTATCAGTTTGGCCATGATCAATTGACCCCTTCAGGGGACTAATCTTAGTTTTTACTTTTTTTCTCCAGTAGGTCAAGGGCTGATATGGAATGACCCTAAAATAATTTTTGTGGTGCAAGTTCCTCTGGAAGATTTGGAGAACTTCACCACCAAAGGTCTGGTGCCATATCAAGGTGTCCTGACAGTTTTCCCATCACTGGATTCCAATAATGAGGAGAGAGTGAGGGGGATGACTTTACAACTGCCTCACTAGAAGCCAATTCATTTGCGAGTCAAGACATTACCCTCCTTGATGTCATTGGTCCTCTTAGAGAAAGGTGAACAACCAACAGCAGCAGTCTGGTGTCCTGGAGAAAAATACCCTAACCCTCTAGCCCTACACAAGTTAGGCTTTTCTATCACTTCCTTTTATCACTTCAAAATCACAAGGAATTCCTGGGTGCTCTGTGAAATTGTTTTGCTCTGGAGGAAGGGGAACTTTCCTCAAAAAAGGAATCAACTTTCAGAGTACTTCTCTACTATGGGTAGCAATAATTGTTCATTGTTGTGGGGATAAGTGATTTGCCCAAGGCCACACAGCTAGTTAATTATTAAGTGCCTGAGGTCAAATTTGAACTCAGGTCCTCCTGACTCCAGGGCCTCTCTGCCCCTGAGATCCTTTTTGTGTTGTCCTGATGGAATAGGACAGGATATAAGATTAGAGCTATGGTTCCCAGTCTTGGCTTGCAACCTAGATTAGACCACAGAAGAGATGGACAAGGGAAACTTTTATTTAGCAAAAAACCTGACACTATGAATGTAATAATAAAAAAAAAGGAATAACCAAAAACATGGGATTACCTAACTCTTGGAAAGTTAGGAAGAACTAGGAGGAAATTCCCCCCCCCCCCCCCAACAACTACAACATGGAGATGGGGGGGAAAAAAACCAACAAAACATGAAGCAAATGTTGAAAGATCATGGCCAAGATTGACTTCAAAAGAAAGATATGCTTAAGAAAGAACTTTCTCTACTTCTTTGCAGGGTTGGGAGACCATGTGTAGAATACTAGACACAGCAAACTTGAATTTTGTTGAATTCTTCCCCTCCCCCCATTTTTAAATAAGGGAGTTTTTCTGGGAGAGGGAAGGCAACATTAGGAAATGTAGGTGATATAAAAAAAATTAAAACTAAAGAAAAAAACATTCCCTAAAGTTTTGTTCAAACAATGGAATAATTTATTTTTTGCTTTTTGGTGGGGAGGGAAGAATGAACTATTAAGTTTTTTCCTAATGACTAATTCATTAGCAATAGTAGTGGAGATGCCTACCTTGACCAACTGATCCTGTTGTTCACTGTCCCTGACAAATTGCACTATTTTCCAATTGCCTGGAAAGGTAGTTTTTCAAAATTCATTCTTTTACAAATATAAATAGCCCTGTTTTCTTTTTTTAATAGTCCTATTTTTTATAACATTTTAAATCATGTGTCAGTCAATAAGTCAGTGAGTGTGCATTTATTTTACTTATTCTTATACCCACTTTAGTGGATAGTCAAAGGAAGGCAAAGGGACAAGGATAAATGTGATTAGCAAATCACACCTCCCATGTGTTCTTATGCAGCTTTGACTCACTATCTTTTTGAAAAATTTTGTTCTTGAAAAGTAGACTTGAAATCACTTCATTGGATTGTGATTATTTCATGATTTTATATTATTACAATAATTTTGTTATACGAGTAAACATAAACCCCCTCCCCCTGAAGATGAGAAACCTCAAAAATAGAGAGAAAAAAAATACTTCAGACTGTGTTCAGATTCCAATGGCTCTGTCTCTGGGGTGAGTTGCTTTCTTTATCACAAGTCCACCAGAGAAGTTGCTTCAATATTTTCCCCCACAGTTACTATTACTAGCTGTATTTCCCTCCACTCTATTCCTTCCCACCCTCATCTATTTTATTCTCTCCTTTCATCCTGGCCCTGTCCAAAAGTATGTTGTATCTGAGTACCCTCTCCCTCAATCTTCCCTCTCTTCTATCACCTATCCCCACTTCCCTCCCCCTATTCCTCCTTATCTCGTCCCTTTCTTCTCATTTTTCTCTAGGTTAAGATAGATTTCCTCACCCTATTAAGTGTGTGTGTTATTTCCTCTCTGAGCCATCTCTGATGTGAATGAAGGCTCACTCATCCCCCCCTTGCCTCCCCCCCTTCCACTTCATTTAAAAAGCTTTTTCCTTGACTCTTATGTGAAATTTCTTAGCTTCTTCATCTAATTTTTCTTCCTCCCAGTACTTCCCTTTATCACCCATAGACTCCATCTTTTTACTATATTATACCATTATATTCTGCTCCTTCCTGTGCCATGTCTATATATGCTCCTTCTAACTGCTCTTATAAATGAAAGTTCATATCAATTATCAATATCTTCTTCCCATGCAGGAATACAAACAGTTCAATATCATTAAGTTCCTCATTTAGTCCCTCTCTTCCACTCCCTCTGTGGTTCACCAGAGTCCTGTACTTGGAGATCAAACTTTTACCGCTTTGGTTGTTTCAATAGGAAAGTTTGAAAGTCCCCTGTTTTATTGAAAGTTCATCTTTTCCCCTGAAAGAGGATGTTCAGTTTTGCTGGGTGGTTGATTCTCGGTTGTAAACCAGGATCTTTTGCGTTCCGGAATATCGTATTCCAGTCCCTAATGTAGATGCTGCCAGATCCTGTGTATTCCTGACTATGGAGCCTCGGTAGTTGAAATGTTTGTTTCTGGCAGCTTTTAGAATTTTCTCTTTGATTTGGGAGTTTTGGAATTTGGCTAATATTCCTGGAAGATTTTCTTTTGTGATCTCTTTCAGGGGGTGGGTGACCAGTGAATTCCCCTCAATTTCTACTTTACTTTCAGCTTCTACGATCTCAGAGCAATTTTGCTTTATTATTTCTTGAAAAATGAAGTCTAGGCCCTTCTCCTGGTCATGGCTTTCAGATAGTCCAATAATTTTCACATTATTTCTTCTGGATCTGTTTTTGAGGTCAGTTATTTCTCCAATGAGATATTTCACATTTTCTTTTAATTTTTGGTTTTTATTGGAAGAGTTTTATTTCTTCCTGATTTATTGCAAAGTCATCAGTTTCCTTTAGTTCAATTTCGCATTTTGAAGGAGTTATTTTCTTGAAAGAACTTTATCTCCTTTTCCAACTGGCCAATTCTGCTTTTTAAGGCATTCTTCTCATTTGCCTTGTTTTGCTTTTTCCATTTGACCCAAAGTGGTTCTTTACATGTTATTTTTTTCAGTAATTTTTTGTATTTCTTTCACCAAGTTTATTTGGTTTTCGTGATTTTCCTGCATTGCTCTCATTTCTCCTCCCAATTTTTCCTCCACTTCCGTTAATTGCTTTTCAAAGTCTTTTTTGAGTTCATCGATAGCCTGAGCCCATCTTCTATTTCACTTGGAAGTTTTGGATACAGAAACTTCAATTTTGTCATAATCTGAGTATGTGTTTTGATCTTTCATGGGACTAAGGTAATACTTTGTCAGATTCTTTTTCTGTTGTTTACTCATTTCCTCTGCCCAAGACTAATTTACAGCAATTCCAAAGCTTTGAGGCTATTTTGGGGGGACACTGGGACCTTTATTCCTCAAGGTCTTATGCTTTTTTGCCTGTGCTTTTATATGTAGATGACCCCAGCACTACCCACTGCCTTGGAGTTATAAGGAGGAGCCCTGCTGGGCTATCTTAGTATGGAAGCATAAAGTGCAACCTGGATCTGAGTGTGGACAAACCCTGCTCCCAGGGAGAGCAGAGATATTTCTGCCTTCTCCCCTGGCCCCCTTACCATCAGTGGGCTGTGTTCTGGAGGTGCAGGCTAGTTTCTCCCTATTCTCACTGCAGGTTCTGCAGTTGGTGCTCTTTACTCCACTCATTCTGGTCTAGCCAAATTCTATCCACACCCCTTCAATCCACTCCTGGGTTGCACTGCAACCAGGGCTTTTTCTAACTCCCAGTCCACACCTTTCCCATGGAACTTCTAAGTTTTCTTGGACTGGGAAATGTATCACTCAGTCTTTTTGTAGGCTCTACCCCTCTAAATTTTGGCTAGTCATAACTTGATGGCTTTTGGAGTTCTCAGGAAATGCTGCCTTCACGCTGACATCTTGGCTCCACCAATAGCCCTAATTTTCAAAACCAGTTTCTGGTAGTGGCTTGTATCAGTGCCTTAGAACTAAAGAGATCCTTTTGTATTGTGATTTATTACAGGGCTGAGAAACTTTTTTTTTATAAGATAATAAATGTATGCTGTCTTAGGGTTCAATTCAATTCAACTTTAGGGTCATCATGGGTAACATGGTGGACATTCAAAAGACAATAATGTAACAGTGTTTCTCTGCAAAGAACTTACATTCTCCTGGCAGGGTATGGTGAAGATGCAACAGAACAGTAAAAATACCTGGGGAAATCAGAAAAGGTCATATACAAGAAATGGCTTTGAACTGCATTATTGAAGGCAAAGGAACCTGAGATGGAGTGAATTCTAAGTATCGGGCACCATGTGTGCAAAAGTAGGGACAAAAGATGTTTAATTAGAAGATGGTCATCAATATGAAATAAAAGGAAGAACCTGCACAACTTTGTTCAGGCTAGTCCCAGAAGAAACCTCGTTTAAATACCTCCATCACAGAGATTCTGAGGCTAGTTGGGCTGACAAACTCACTGGAGGATATGCAGATGGGACCACTATCAGGAGCAGGGTTCAAAACCTGGTGGCAGTTTTGTCCTGTAAATTTTTCTTATCAAATTAGCAATCCAGTACTAACCTTTAATTAGTGTCAGCATTTTAGAACTATGACTAATTAGTGCTCTTAGCAAGTGCTGGCTGACTCAATTTCTCTTATCAGTATCGCTTAAGCATAGTGCTTTAAAGTGATCTTAAAATTTTAGCTTTTTATTTTGCCATGTTTTAAAATTGATTAGAAAATCTGGAGTTATAGGAAACAATTGATAATTTCAGTGTCCACCTCATTTCTAAAAAATATGAATAGTATTTAATGAATACTATTCACTGAATCTTATTTATAAAAAGTTGAAATAAACCTTTGTTCCTCAAACATACATGAAAATCTCATGTACAACTATAGTTGTGACTACCCTCTCTATTGTATCTCCACAGCTGTTAAAAAAATATTCCAGATACACAGGTCTAATCAGGTCACGAAATACAAATTTCTCAGCCTAGTACTTAAAATTCCCTGTGTGGGTGGGATCCAGTCTATGTAAAACACTCTGTAAACTTTAAATGCTAGTTTCCTCCTCAACCTCAGTTGTGGCTGTTCTATTTGAGCCTCCTTTGGGATGTCTCTTCTCCAGAATGCTTAGCTTCCTTCAGGTTTATGACTTAACCTTTATGTGCAGCTGGCCTAGAATTTCCTCATTATTGTTGCTCTCCATTCTTCTTACTTATCCATGTATGTTGTCCCAATATGATGAGGTAAGCTTCTGGAGAGCAGAGGCTATTTTGCTTTTGTACCAGTGACTCCAGTAGTGTAGGACAGCTAGGTGGCACAGTGGGAAGTGCCAGCACTTCAGTCAAGAGGGCCTGAGTTCAAATCTGGCCTCAGACATTTGACACTTAGTAGATGTGTGACCCTGGGCAAATAATTTAACTCTTGCCTAGAATCCAGGGTCATCTCCAGTCATCTTGATTCCTATCAGGCCACTGGACCCAGATGACTGGGAGGAAGAAAGTGAGACTGTGAGACAGGTGATTCAGCACAGATTACCTTGCTCAAATCCAGTTCATGTGCTTGTTACCTCCCCGACGTCATGGCCTTTTTTTCAGAAGGACGGACAAATATCACCACCCAACAGTGTCAAGGACAGTGGTAGTATGTTGATTTCCATGTTCCTTTTTCATTAGTCTCAGATTGGCATCTAGCTTGTCACCGTGATAAAAAGTTAAGAGAAACACTGTAATAATTCATACCTTGGAAAGATTTACAAGTGTATAGTATAAATGAAAACAATGTAAAACTGAGACTAGAGCTAGAGTATGAATTATGGAACTTTTAAAAAAGCTTTATTACATATCAGTACATAAAGTAAAATTAGGCTCATAACACATCCTCTAGAAGAGATCCTAATAGACTGCTTTATTTTAGTTGCACACAATTTGTTAATGCCTTTGAAGTCTTTTTTTGCCCAAAGTTAATTTTATTATCCCTTTGCCAATTTTTTTACATCACTTGTTTAGGTAAACCTTGGTTTGCTTAATATTTCTTACAATTGCTTACAAATGGGGTCCAAATTAGATTCTTCATGAGAATCAAACTTGTCTCAATGCCATTAGACGTATTTCTTCCCCTTTTACCTCCGATTACAAATTTTGTGAATTGGAATAATCCTTGGTTTTATTGAAAGAGGCATATATCAATAACATGAAGTGTAGTCACTTCTATTTAGTAAAATGGTGATACTTGTATGATTTATCATTTAGGGTTAATATGAATTAAATACCATATAATCCCTAAAAAAAAACAAAAATGGAAACATGCTGTATAAAAAAATGTTAAATACGCATGTAAAGGACAATGCTAGGCACTTGGCTAACTGAGGTGGCCACATGGGATCGATAGTGGTGTGTGGGATAGATTCACTAGCTACTATATAGAGCTCTGATAAACACATCAGAACCTAAAGCGAGGACTATGTGAAGTTTTAAAAAAAAATGGATAAGGGTATTTTGAGTTGACCTTTAAAAGCTGTCTAAGGCATCTAGAGGGAGAGAGTGAGAAGAGCCAATTGAGTGTAAGGCATGTTAAAGGAATATAGGAATGGAAATAAAGCTGGAAAGAATAGGGTGCTGCTCAATTCCTGGGCAGGAAAGCGATAAGCTATTGAATAGTTTTGAGCAATGATGAGATAAGCTCTGGTCCTAAAAAAGATCATTCTAGTAATAATGGGATGGAGATGGAGTCTACTGTACTATAGGAGAGGCAGCTGAGAAGCGATGAATATCAGAAAAATGAAAATGAGAATGTTTGTTGAACCAAACAATGATAAAAGGATAACTCTAGAAAGTTAAGAGGTTAAATTTTGGACAGTGCTTGTCTGAGGTGGTGAGGTCCTGAATTAAGTTCAAACTACAAATTTTAAGCTAAGAAGAGTGAAGAGATACAAATATGGGACATCTCCATAGGATCACACATCTAGTTCCATTCTTATTTTATAGCTGGGAATAACAAGGCCCAGCAGGGGAAGAGACTGGTCCAGGACCACACTTGATAAGTGAGATGAGTTGAGAATGGAATTCAGTTCCAGTAACCACAAATCTAGGTTCTTCTAGAGAGAGACAAAGAACAAATCTTTCAAATACCCAAATAAGAGGTTGGGAAGAGAAGAAGCCAGGAGATGAACAATTAGAAAAGGAGGGATACACCTCTGATGTTGATGGAAGAGCAACTGTCTCATAAGCAAACAGTATCAAACTGCAAAGGTTTAAGATTTTAAGAAATGCCATTCAAGGGGTGGCAAGGTGGTGCAGTAGATAGAGCACTGACCCTGGAGTCAGGAGGACCTGAGTTCAAACCCAGCCTCAGACACATAGTAATTACCTAGTTGTGTGGCCCTGGGCAAGCCACTTAACCCCATTGCCTTGAAAAAAAAATGCCATTCAAATTAGTTATTGGTAGTCTTAGAGAAAACTTCCCTGGTTATAGGGGGGCTCACAGGAGAGAAAGTAATTAAATGTTCCCCCCAAATTTTATTACTGCCTTAAAATTTATCTTTTGCTTTCATATCCTTTATATTTCCCAATATATTCCTGCCCAGTTATAGAAAATTATCCTTCATAATATAACAAGGTATTCCCTTTTGGTTCAATATAGTTGATCCCAGTCACCCAGCATACTTCAGTGTTACATGTTGCCTCCCTCCCTGCCCCTGCCAGGAACATCTATAACAACACTATCACTGCTTCCAGAAAAGGCCTGTCAGTTCATAATCTCAGGCTTCCCCTCATCCCATCTGACTAAAACAGCCTTTTTAGTCATCACTGCCCTGTTTTCTCCCCTATTAGAATGGAAGTTTTTTTGGGGCGGGGCCTCCCAAGCACTTGGCATACCACCAGGTAATTTAGCAGCTTAATACTTTATTTAAAAAGGGGGAAAGTCTAGCAGCTCATCTAATGCTTATGATCAAGTTAATATTTAACAGTGAAATGGAGAAGACAGAATGGTAAGACTAGATGAATGAAGGGAAGGTCTTTTTTTAAGGCATTAGTTTGTTGGTAGATGGAAAGAATCCAATGATGAAAATGTAACTAGAGAAAGGGTGATATGAACAAGCTTCTGAAGGAGGAAGGAAGCATGGATCCATAGGGTTAAGTCAAGATTGGCTTTACTGAGTAAATACATTCACTAGCAAAAGGCAGTCAGGAGGTGATAATGAGGGATTTTTGGAAATGAAGGACCTCTAAAGAGATTCATAGGAAAGGGCCTCGGTATTAGTGAAATGGAAGGTTGGGTCACTTATGATTTGGGGGCAGAAGTACTGCAGGAAGTCCATGGAGGTAAGTTAGAAGCAAATTGCTGTGGGCAATGAGATAAAAGTAGGATAACGGAATTGTCAAGGAGCAACAAAGGCCCAGCTCAAGTTATGAATTTATTAATTTGCAAACATATGACTTTGGTTTTAAAAATGAAATTACTGAGGCAAACAGGTAGCACAGTGGACTGAGTACCAGCCTTGGAGTCAGGAAGACCTGAGTTCAAATCCATCCACAGACACTTACTGTGTGACCCTGAACAAGTCACTTAACCCTGATTGCCTTACATAAAGAAAAAACATGAAATGATCAGAACTTTTCTCAGGAGAAAAGTTGATGTGCATCTGACTTTTGGATTCAGTATCATTTTACTTTGTAAGATTTTTTTTGATAAATAAAAATCAAATTATTAAAAAAGCTCACTAGAAAGTTTTAGTAAACAATGTGTAGGTTGTTAAACTGACCTATTTTCTAGCAGCATTTACCTCCCCCCCTTATAATATTCTTCCCTGGAAGTTATAAAGATATATTAACTATATTCAGTGAAGACAAGACATGCTCTATACTTCTGATGGATGTTTATTTATCAAATCCTCACCTTAAGAGTCTTTGACTAGCTTTTTAAAATAAGAGCAGCTTCTATTTCTTGACATACATGGGCAAACCATATTGTACATGAAAACAGTTCTTAAAAGATTTTTAAAATTGGAAACACTGGTCAGCATTTGGTACAGGAATAAATTACACTTATATTGAAAATCTCCCCATAAGTTTTGAAAATCTGGAGGTAATTCATATAACTTGAAATGTCTTCATCTTAGAACTTTACACTAAGAATGGCTTTGTCAATGAATACAGAAAAGTGGTAGTGCCTGATGTTTAAAGTATAATAATAATATACAACGCTACTGGTTTCTGACGCTAGATAAAATAAATCATATTTCGAACTCCAGATTATGTGGGGCATTCTAAAACCTGATTAAAGTTTTATACACCAAAAACTCTGATTATATTTAGTTGTAGAAATGTATTATCAATTTTTTTAGTCAGCTTAATCATCCAGGAAAAAGTAGTTTCCACTCTTCTTTTGTTCAACATCCTAAGGGAAAAAGAAAAACAATCCAATAATGAATACCTACAAATGAACTTGCTGGTCACTTCTCATGTTTCTGGCTTAAAACTTAGATGCAAATTCTCTTTCTGGGAATCTCTCTGATTGTTTTACATTATATATTAATTCGACAGTTACTGAACAAATGTACAAGAGTGATGGATCTAGAGACAAATAAGATCTGCAGATACTTCCCTCAAGGAAGCTAACCATGCTCACACACCATGTTCATCCAAATACCAGGGCCTAAGTGGTTTTTGGGGAAAACTTGTATTGCCTTTTTCAGTAAGTTCAATAATGACCATGCATTTATCGATATTAATTACTTGCCATGGTACATTCAACAAGAACCAGGATCTATGATCCTAGACTCATTGGAATTAAGTTCTAACTTTATTTTCTTGAATAATTATTTAGTTTTCCCAAAGTTCCCTTTTAAAGACAAAAACAAACACTCAATAAATCTTTAAGTTTCTCCTACTTTAAAGGCCCAATGGTCAATGATATAGAGTAATAAAGAATGTTTAAAGGGAAAAGAATGTTCTTTTTCCATTTAAGGGAAAAAATGACTGTCATCAAGATGATGTTTTCACATACCTTGATTGAATTAAGTTTATTTATTCTTGGCCTGTAGTTGTTTGGATCTCTTCTGAAAGTAATTTCAAGCTGAGACAAAAATTTATTCATACCAGCCAGAAGGGTTTGAGGACTAGAAAAAAAAATTGTGACAAAATTTTACACAAATAAAGATGCCTAAATCCTGATTTTGATTGTAATACAACTGCAACTTTTACATTCAAGAAAATTGAGAATATCTACTAAAGTCACACTATGTAAAGAATGACTAACTTAAGATTTTTAACTGGATATAATTACTGTTTAATATAATCATGACCAATGTTCTTCATCTAAGTAGATAAAGACATACAAAATATAACTACTGCCTTGTCAGAGTGTTAGAAATTATATAATTTCAAATTCAACAATTTGTTCTAAGTGAGAAAGGGGATTCAATAGACAAAAGAGAATTATTAACTTTGTTCTGAATAGAAAGAAACTATTTTAAAACAGAAAAAGAAATCTCTTTTTAATCTTTAAAGAAAAGCTCTCTACCACATATTGACTCATAATATATATTTTTGGGGTTTTGCAAGGCAATGTGGGGGGTGGGGTTAAGTGACTTGCCCAAGGTCACCCAATGATGTAATTATTAAGTGTCTGAGGCCAGATTTGAACTCAGGTCCTCCTGACTCCAGGGCTGATGCTCTATTCATTGAACCACCTAGCTGCCCCCTAACTCATAATATATTAATATTTTAGAAATCCTATAGGTGTTTTGTAAATTGGGTTAATTTTAATATATTTATTTCCTTCTAAGGAAAACTAATTCTTAAACATGAAAATATACATTTGAAATATCAAAGCAATAGAGCTTTAAAAAAAAGCAGGGTTCTAAACTATCAAGGTACCAGACTACCCTCCAATCTGTGGAAAATCATTGATTTTCTTACTCCAGAAATGACTTTTCTAAACATTCATTAAGCTAAATAGGGAATAAAAAGACAGGGATGAAATTTGACCCTGGTCCATGTTCTAGAATACTTAAGTTAGAATTAAGGAGGTCTGACTATATCACTAACTTACTCTACGAACTTATTCAACTCTGGGTCTCTAAAAACAAAGGCATTTTCCAGACCCATTATTCTAGCATTTTATTCAGGTGGCTTGAACTTTGCAGGCCTGGTCCTATGGATTAAGTCTATCATTTTTGGATATGCCCTAGGTACTTCCATTTCCTTAAACAAAATAGTAAAATTCAGAGAATCTGGAAGATAGGTATGTTTTATAAATTTCTGGGAAGTTATATTAGTCATCTACTAAAATTTGTATTAACTTTTATATCCAACAACTTACCTGTTTGCAAGTGTGTTCTTAGATGGAATGCCATCAAAAACGATGACCCGATCTGCTAGATAGGTGGCCATTATAAAGTCATGTTCTACCACAAAGGCTGTCTTTTTTGCATGGAGAATGAAACTAAAACAAAAAGATTTTGAAATGTTTTCAATATGGCTTCAGAAGGGGCACCAGGAAAGCATATTTAAAGTTTTGTTAAGCACTTTTGTGTATGAGCACACATACCCGCGAATCACACTCTAATGGGCAAGACAATTTACCGTTTGACAACTCTGGCTGCCATTAGACGCTGCTCAGAATCCAAGTATGCAGATGGTTCATCAATTAAATAGACATCAGCAGGTTTGCCCAGACAAAGAGCTAAAGCAACTCTCTGTAACTCACCACCAGATAACGTCTGCACCTATGTGGAGAAGGAGTTTAGTAAAGGTTATAGTAACACAAAAGTTTAAAAAAGGAAAAAAAAATTCAGGGCTCAGTACCTCTTGATCTATGATGTTTTCAATCTGCAAAGGCTTCATTACATCAGTGACAAATTGTGGGTGAGTATAAGCATCTCTTATCTTCTCATGTAGTAATTGGCGTACACTTCCCTGTTTTAATTTTGAAGAAAAAACCCAGCATTTAAAGTCTAATAACTATTGCCCCCAGCATAGTGATGGCAAAGAAAAAACAAATCTGTAAATATTTAATGACTTCCTTTAATCAGCACAGAAAAAAATTAACTCACTGTTGATTTGGGACTAATCTTCTGTGGCTTATAGCTGACATTTAGAACTGGTACTTCCCCTAAAATATAGAAAGTAACTATAATAAAAAATGGTTCTGTTGGTCAATTCTAAAACTAGCTTAAATGGAAAAGATTTAAACATCACCTCCTTCATCAGGCTTCAGTCGGCCAGCAAGCATTCTGATGAATGTAGTTTTACCAGTACCTGGCAAAAATGAAAATGAGGAGGATGAATATGAACTTTGACAATTAAGATTTAGTGAATTTCTAATAAATATACACTGAGCATTTCAAGTCAGAAATTTGGTATTTTTTTAAAAAAATGATAATACAGACATGTAAGGGTTTTTGTATGTTTTAGAGAAAAATATACACTCGGATTGTACTGTATTCAAGGATTTAAAAATCAAATATCAGAAAGAATGACAATGTTAATCCTGATAATTTAAAAAATTATTCCTGACAGGTTGAACTTTGGGTATTGTTTCTGACTAAAATATGGGATCTAAAATAAAAGCATGTAATCTAAACTTCTAGTTTTGTCAGGATTATTTCTAAGGATTTTCAAGCAGGGGAAAAAACAAGTCACTTTCATTTAATTTAATAACTAGGTTATTTTAGGTTAATTCCTTTAATCAAGAATGCAAATATCGACATTAAGTGGATTAAGTACACTAAATTTATTTTGCCACAAGCAGAAATTTGATTTTTGCAAAGTGTAAGATATATTTAAAAAGTCTGTGCTTTTTTCCCCCCAATCATAAAGGAAATAGGAAACATGTCTGCCAGCCAATTAATTTCACAGCTATGCTCTCACAATGGCAGTTTAATGCTATAAATGTTGGCAATAAAATTGTCTACAGTGGTAGACTCACCTGAATTTCACATAAGGAATGCTCCAAATGGAGATGAACATGAAGTTTTTTTTTAAGCTGGGTTGCCTCTGAACAACCAATTTATCCATTATTTCCTAGTCAGTATCCAAGATGATTAACTTCCCTATCAATTTATACACAGAAAACTCAGCTCAGGAAAAGTATCTTATTTTTAATGAAGAGGTTTCTTAAATGTGAATATAAACTAAGTGGAGTGACAAAGATTTTAATTGAGAAGTTAACATACACTGTCACAAAAAAATTTTGTAGCTGAACCAAGGTCACAAGACCAACCCAAAACCCCACACCCCTAGACCTATAACCCAGCAATAAGAGAATTTCTTACAAGAGTTTAAAAGCATAAGCTTGTTGCACATTCATAGACTCAAATATAAATTATAGTACTTACCATTTTCTCCTAGCATCACCATGATTTCAGAGTCTGTGAATTCTCCTGCAATGATTGCAAGCTCAAATTCTCCCATCTTTTTCTTCATTCCTGGGTATTTATACATACACATCTTTTTTACTTCTTCCTCATTTGCTGTCTCAGCCACTTTAAAGACCAATGATGCATCTCTGAATCTTAAGTTTTCTGTAGGAACGTAACCATCTAAGAAAATATTTATACCTGTTGGGGAAAAATAGTATTAACAAAAGGGGGAAAAAGTGAAAAATAAATCAAAATACTGTAACAACTTTCAAATTACAGGTGATAATTCTGCAAGAGAGGGGATTCAATTAATAGAGCATTAATTTCTAACATAGAGATAATATCTTATTTTTTTGTCCACATTCCTAGAATGAATAGATATCATGTAGTCTTAGGAGGGAAATTACTAATTTAAGTTTTTTTTTAAAAGGAAAATTAAGTTACCCTTGGGTTGAAGTATGTGCCACATATTATCAATATTTCTGTAGCTTTCACAATTGTTTTAATTAGATGTGACTAGGTAAGGATGCATCAAGGGAGAATTTATTATTAAACAAATTCATGTCTTCTGGACTCCAAGTGCAACTACTCTCTTCATGATACAGCACTACTTCTGTTTAAAATGATAGCAGAATGGGGCAGGTAGGTGGCGCAGTGGATAGACTACCGACCCTGGAGTCAGGAGGACTTAAGTTCAAATCTGACCTCAGACACTTAATAATTACCTAGCTGTGTGGCCTTGGGTAAGCCACTTAACCGCACTGCCTTGCAAAGAAGAAAAAAAAAAAACACTAAATTTTTTTTTAATAAAATGATAACAGAAAAATTAAGTTCATTAATCATTTCCACAAAAAATTAAGAATCTTTAGCATGTGGGCAGAAAGGAATGGGTTATAATCTGCTTCCATGGCAAAAATATCCAAGTGATGAAATTACTACCAGAGAATGCATATCTTTCTCTTCACGGAGAAAAAGGCAAACCTAATTAAGAAAACAAATACACGGGGTGGCTAGGTGGCTCAGTGAATAGAGCAGTGGCCTTGGAGTCAGGAGTACCTGGGTTCAAATCCGACCTCAGGTACCTAATAATGACCTAGCTGTGTGGCCTTGGGCAAGCCACGTAAGACCCATTGCCTTGAAAAATCTAAAAAAAAAAAAAACCCCCCAACAAGAAACAAATACACAAGCTATGTATTTTAATGTAGTGAATTATTTTTATATTTTTAAACCAGTTTTTTAACTTGTAGTGAAAAGTGAATGTTTTTATTTTTATTTTCCAAAAAGAAAAGATAATGCACATACTGGTAAATTAGAAACTAACACTTAAGGTTAAATATGAATTCTATAAAGTCTTGAAGATTTTAAGCTTTGCTTTCCTCTTTTTTTCACATATCAGAAAAGTTGTTTAACTTGCCAAAAACACTCAAATTAGAATGCCAAAGAGTAAAAAAATTCTACTTTTTAAACACTTAAATCTGAATGTAGTTAAGTGCAGTCAAATTTAACAAATCTAGGTTCTCAGAAAGCTATATTTCTTTTTTTACTGTTTTTTATATTATGACAATAATCTTGTGAGAGTAAACATAACCCACCCCCCCAAAAAAGATGAGAAACCTCAATAGTGAGAGAGAAAAAAATGTATTTCAGTCTGTGTTCAGATTTCAATGGCTCTGTCTCTGGGATGAGTTGCCTTCTTTATCATAAGTCTACCAAAGCAGTTGCTTCAATGTTTTCCCCACAGTTACTATTACTAACTACGCTTCCCTTTATTCCTTCCTACTCTCATTTATTCTATTTTCTCTCTCCTTTCACCCTGTCCCTGTTCAAAAGTGTATTGTATCTGAGTATCTTCTCCCGCAATCTTCCCTCTCTTCTATCACCTATTCCCCACTTTACCCCACCCCCACCCCCATTCCCCTTTTCCTACGGTAGGATAGATTTCCTCACCCTATTAAGTGTGTATGTTATTTCCTCTCGGTGCCATTTCTGATGAGAATGAAGGCTCACTCATTCCTCCTTGCCTTCCCTCGCCACTCCACTTTACTGAAAAGGCTTTTTCTTGACTCTTATGTAAAATATCTTAGCCCCTTCTTCCTCTTTCTCTTCTTCCCAGTAGTTTCTTTTATCACCCATGAAAGCAATATTTCTTAAGTTCATTTCTAATTATACAATTTAATAGTGCAGATATTATAGATAGATGTCCACTGCAGTCAATGTTTAATAATTTAGGCCTGACCTAGGTGCTATGTATATAAATAATGAGACTACTGGTTAGAAAATTAACCCAAGAGTAGAAACTGGTCTATTGTGATCTATTTATTAAAAGATTATTTGAAAAAAATTCAAGTTATTTTGTGATTTTGCCAATGATTCAAAAAGCATTTCAACTGAAAAATATTTGAGACGTTGTCCTAGCACTGGTGCTGGGGATGCAAAGACAAAAATAGGATATAATTTCAAGTATGAATTACGCATCATATTTACCTACTACACAAACAAAAACTTCAAACAGAGAATTTGAAATTATCTTTCTATTGTTCTCCCAAATTAAGAACTGTAAATATATCTGTTGATATATAAACTCTGTTGACTGAAAAGTTTTTACCAATTTCATTTCAGGTTGAAAAATGCTGAGTTATTTAAAAAAATACTAAAGTAAAATCATAATTTTAAGAATAAAAATATTCTATATTTTTAGCTACAGTTGTAAAGTTAGAGAAATATATAGTATATATACAGTATAGCTAAAGTTGTAAAGTTAGAGAAGCTTGTTATTTTCTATCATTATGAAAGAGAAGTCACAGGACACAAGAAAGGAATTTTAAAAATTACCTTCTCTTACGCTAAAAGGCATAGTGACAACACCATAAGCACTTGGCACTCCATACAAACAGCAGATGAAGTCAGAGAGATAATCTAAAACACTTAGATCATGCTCCACAACAATGATATATCTGAAAATTAAAACCACAAAACATTTTAAGTTTTCTAATTTTAAATAAAGTCTGATATATATGATATTTTGGAAATCATATTAAAATATAGGAAAGAAATGTGAAATTTTTCTTTGAAAGAGAAGACTTCAAGTAGCACAGATCAACTAGATTTATCATTCAAATATCCTAAGAGTATATCATTTAGCAATGTATTTTAAGTAGATTTATCAAATCAAACCATTCTACCAGACTGATGTCATGCCACCAAGGAAAGATGCTTCTAAATGACAGAATCTGCTAGCGTTTCTATAATGAGCTGTGTTTATGAGTGATATTGGAACCAACACCTCCTTTTTTGATGACATGGAAATGAGTATTTAAGAAGAAAAAACCTAGAAGATTGGCTAGACTGGACCAAATACATCCATAATAAACTTGTGCCAGCAGTAAGATAGTTTGAAATGGATGATTATTTGCAGGCAATGTCTAACCCATGGCCCACAAGGTCCATTCATGCTGCCTTATTAGCTTTTTTTGTTTATTATACTCATTGGCAACATGGGTTACATTGTTGTAATGATAAGTCTTATATTCCATATGTGGCCTTTGACAAGTTTTTGTTGTTTTGGAGCAATGCAGCCCCAGAAGAACTGGAAGGCTGAAATAAAATTCCATAAGAAAGGAAGAAATTAAAGATGGTATCGTCCACAAAAAGTGATGGCATTATGTAATGGATGAAACTGGTTATAAAGTCAAAAGACCTGGTTCCAAGACCCACTTTTGAGACTTATTGGCTGTGTGATCTCAGGCAAGTAGCTCAGCTCAGGACCATTAGGCTGCACACTCAAATCTAAAAGGGTAGAGGGAGTTTCATATGCCAGTAAAATCACAGGTCTAGTCCTACCCATTACCAAGGCAAAATATAGAGTGAAAAGATACTAGAATTGATGGCACACAATGTCTACTTTTTTAATCTCTAAAAAATATCTGACTTTCATCTCTTTTATCTTATGGCTTTTCTCTCTCCTTTTATCTCTTTCTCCTCTCACCCCCCAAAAATCTGAGAATGATCTTTGCACACATGATGGATCTTTCAGATAAAAACAAAAAGAAATACGTAGACTTTAAGAGACTATTTCCTAAGCTAAACGTTTCTACAGAATCATGTTGCTGACACGAAACATGTAATTTGTTGATTGCTAAAATAAAACACATAAAAAACAAATTCCAAATCTTCTTAAAGCAAAACATTCATTGTATAGAGATAGTTGTTAGATGTTCCAGTTTCCAAGTCAATCTGAGTAAGAGCTATCATCACTCAAAAATCAGCCTAGCAATTAATTCATGTGAAAAAAATTCCTTGAGGAAGAACAATATGTGACACCTACTACATCATATAGTTGGATAGATGGCTGGATTTATGGAATCATTCATTTAGTACACAGACCTTGGGCAAAGCAGATGGACAATGAGCTTGTCCCAAATTTGAACTGGAAACACCAGAAATTTGCAATATTTCAATAATTCCAAGTCTGTGCTGTAAATGCTGATTTTTTTTTTACCAGTAATATCTGTAGTTAATGCTAAATGGCTATGAATCATGGTACATTATCATCTCAGAGGAATTAAAAATTTGAGGTGACCTAAATCACAATGTACATTATAAGAGTGGGTGCAAGTACAGTGAAACACTTGTCAATGACTTGCATATGAGAAGTCATATAAAATGTATGCTAAAGGACATGTGTGATAACAGGTGGGCTGGCCTTGTGTCAAAAGTGAAGTATAACACCATAAATCTGCAAATGGATGATTGTTAAACTATCTTTGCATGTAGTCAGAAAAATAAAAAGTTATAAAAAAATAAAGTCAGGTATAGAAGGGTGGATGAACCAAATATTGTACTGTTAGCTATAAAATATTACAAGAATCAGAGAGAATTCTCTAGCCTCTTCTATAGAATGTTTTATAAATATATATATGTATATATATATATAATACATATATATACATACATACATACATATATATATATATATATATATATATATATATATATATATATATATATATAAAGCTCAAATAGGGTATGAGAAAGTATGAATGGGCTGAAACTTCTATCAGTAGAGGTAAAGAAGTATTGAAGAGGAAGAATCTAGTTGCTATGATATATGGTTCTAAGCTCTTTTTTTTTCCTTGGCAGATGGTTGCTTATTGTTTAAAGTTGGACAGGAAAAATTTGAGTCAGATTATATACAGCTTAAGTAAAATAATAATCTGGATTTGATCAGACACGTAGTATATTAATATTAAAGTACAATGCTATACTGAAAAACAAGGACAGGGACAAAAACTAAGGTTGCTGGAACCAAAACCCAGTTTTTATACTTATTATTGGCCTTCTCTCTTGTACATTCTTTACTTGTTCACATAGGGCATCACATCTATGAGGAATTTTGACAGGCAAGTACTCCCTGGCTAGTGATTTTTGGTGAGGTCCAGACACGTGATTCTATCCACATATGGAATTCCTAGTGTGGAAATATTCATCTTAGAATGTAAAAAATAACTTAAAAAATTTAAGATTCAATAAATACTAGGTACTTACCTATCAGGGTTTATTAGTGATCGTATAGTAATGGCAGCCTTTAGTCGCTGCTTAACATCTAGGTAGCTAGAAGGTTCATCAAACATGAAGCTATAAAGAAAACAAAAAATATCTATATATAGAGAGATAAAGATTATCTTTTTACCCCATTCCCCACCTACCTAGTACTCTCTTAAAAGTCAATGGGATATAAAAAAAGGTAGGTTTAGAATTTGTTGGATCTAGGAGTCCAAAAAGGAAAGGAGATATAAAAAACAAGGAACACATTAGGTGAACTAACCCCAAATATCTTCCCTGTCATTGTTTTTCCTCTTAATATATAATATAAAATAACATATACCATATATCATATATGATAATATATACCACATATAACATTTAAATGGCAATTCTTATGGAGGTTGTAGGGGAAAAAATGTATGTTTGAGTGTGTGTTTAAGTGTAATTTCTTTAAACATTAAATCATTAAGGTTTGAGTTGGTTGATTAAATGGGAAGAAGATGGAAGTATGATAGTGATGTATGCCTGCCAGAAGGGATTTTGATAGTCTTCGGGGGAGGGGGGGTTAGTTTGGGTATCCAAACAATAACTGTAATATAATTTTTCAGGGAAAAGGTATCCACAGTGCCAAATAACTGACTTGAAAACACAGAATTAGTAAATTAGGGACTGCATTAGGGATTTCATATACAAGACCATGACATTTCTTCTTACTTGAAGACAAACATTTGTCAAATGAATAAGTTTTGTACAAATGGGCACCCAATAGCTTCAATATTTCTCCTAATGCAGAACTTTTAATGCTACCCTCTCATTTACTTATTAAAAGTCATATGAATCTTAAATATATAGGACTTTCACATATTATCTCATTTGATATTAAGCAAAACATCTGCAAACTAGTCTAATAATTAAGTGACAAAAAAGACAAGATTAACATACATATCTGCTTTCTGTATGCAAACAACAGCACAAGCAAATCTTTGCAATTCTCCTCCTGAGAGGTCCTCAACATTTCGTTCTTTGAGATGAGTTAAGTCTATAATAAAAAAACACCGAACCATTACATTTAATATAAGAATGGAATGTTTAATACACACATGCATTTTTTTAAAAAAAAAATAGCCCTTTACAATTTATAAAAGTGCTTTTCACAAAATATTCCTGGGACCTAGGGAGTACAAATATTGTCTTATCACTTGAAAATATGATGAAACTGTAGCTTGGCAAAGAGAAATTTCTATATAGTCATAAAACTAGTGAAGGGCAGGGCCAACAATTAAACCTAGGTCTTTCTGAGTCTAAGGCACTGACCTCTTTTCCACTATCATATCCTTGAGGTAAATTCATATCTGATTTTTAATTTCTTGTGTTTTGATTAGGTATATTAAAATACACAAAATTAATAATGCTAGAATTAACAATGAGTTTTTAAATAGTAAAGGCAATTTAATATTATCTTTTGAATGTATTATTTTCTATATGTGTTAACTATCCAAATACATTAAAAATCAAACACACAAAAAACTTACCAAGCTGCTGACACACAATAGCTTGTGTCTTTGTTTCATCCTTCCGGTCCAAAATAGAACCCACAGTGCCCTGGGGGAAAGGATTAGAAATATGTATATGTGTGCGCGCTAGTGCACACACATTTATTTTAATAGCATGTGCAATACAATGAAATAGTTATGAAGATTAAGGGAGATAAGACTCCCTACTGCCAAGCTCCAATTGAAATGAGATAATAATTTAAGTCAACAGTTAGAATGAGCATGGCATGAAATGGTAGCTGGGTAGAGAATAGGGAGAATGTTCTGGGGGTGATATTTAAAGGGTTAAACAAAGTTTCACATACTGTATATGCTCTTGTTTATGAAATATTAATTTTAGAATCCAAATTCTTCCAATATATGACTGACCTTTGCAGCTTTGGGAATCTGGTCCACATACTGAGGCTTGATAATTGCTTTCAGGTCATCTTCTAGAATCTTGGTGAAATAGTTTTGCAACTCAGATCCTCGAAAATAAGTCAAGATTTCTTGCCAATCTGGTGGATCCTTGAAAAATAAGAAACAAACTAGTCTAATTACTGACTCAAACTCTAAAGCCCAATTGCTGTGAGATGATATGATTAATGGAGCACCAAATAGGTTATGGAAGTTAAAAAATCGAAAGGAAGTCTCACTAATGCAGAATATTTAAAATATGTATCTTCTGTCTTCAGGGAAGAACACAGATTTGAATTTAAAGGGACTAGGTTTAAATCATGGTACTTTTATTTACTGTGCAATTTTGGATAACCTGCCCCAGTCTCAGTAAACACATCTGTAAAACAGACAAGTTAGGTTAGATGGTTTAAGGTCCTTTTGAGTTCTATATTAGGGCTATCCAACCTTACTTTTAAAAGTTTTTATTGAAACAATAGACAATATATTTTGATTTGCCATGTTAGGGAGAGCTCGGCAGTAGCTAGGCTTCGTTTTCTAAAACATTTAGTAAACCCACAAGGGACCGCATAAAATCGCATTGCAGGCCACATTTTGGACAGCCCTGTACTAGATCTATCTTTAAAGTACCATTCAGCTCTAAACTCTATAGCTTTAGAATGGAGAGAGAGAACTGATATGAAAGCTAATGTCTTGGATTCATAAATAATTGTACTCACCGAAATAATTGTACTCACGGAAGTACAATTTATAAACTAAAATGATTAGAAAAATATTAAGTACCTAAAACTTGAGATTACTTTCACTTATTTTCGTGAATTTTAGAAACATTATGTCAAAAGGCTAACAAAATTACTTTAAACTGGTTTACAAAGAATCAATACCTACATCATATTTTCCAAGGTTTGGTTTTTGTTTTCCTGCTAAAATTTTCAAGGCAGTTGATTTTCCAATACCATTGGTTCCAACTAATCCCAAAACTTCACCTGGACGAGGGATAGGCAACCTGCATAGTAAATAAAAATACTAATATGGAAAAGCACAGACTTCATCATGAGAAAGCTCTAAGTTGTTACTGAATCACCTACTTTAAGGCATCTGCATCACACACATGTCCAGTAACAAGCAAAAAGGTAAATTATACATAAATGCCAGTTATTATTGGCAATTAGAAAATACAGCTGAGATGAACTTTAACTGTTAATTGTTAGAAATGCATCCATGACCAGCATAACTCCTAATTTTGCTCATTCAACTTTCTTTCAGAGATTATTCTGGAGCAACTTATTTACCCTAATGCATAATAGGAAAAACAAAATTTTTTGATATATAAAAATTTCATATGATGAGTTCAAGTTACCCCAGTCTTTTTTTTTTCTGTTATACCACTTTACTCACAAGGAGGAAGTGCCACATCAATGAGACATTCTACCTCCTTCCCCCTGCAGCAGTGGATCCTTAGAGCTGGCTGGTTGAGAAATAGCTTTTCATTAGCAAATCTATACTACTATATTCAAACTGTAAATGCCAAGAAGAAAAAAAAATCTCATTAAGAATGGTAAACATTTTTCTGTTCTTCAGTTCATTTTATGTGATGTTTCTTGTATAACTAAGTCTCTAAGAAAATACAAAGTCAAATGCCAAAAATGGATATACCCATGCTAGTATAACTATAAGCTGCTCCTAAATTTAGCTGTCAAATCCCTTGTCTCAGATCTTTTTGAAAGATACATATACTATAAGTAACGGTGATTACAGGCTGCACATATTCATGCATGTCAGAATTCAGGAAAAAAAAACAGCTAGCTACATTTAAATCAACATGGCATATTTTGGAAAGCATATTATATACTCAATGAAATGGATTTTCAGAAAATTCCAATACTGTACTTCTACCTGGTGTACATTAACAAATTTTTCTTCCATTTCCTCCTACCTGAGTATCTGAAAGGCACACAAATTTAATCAGATGTATTTTACTTTAAAATACTTATGGCATATCAAGTAAAAAAGAAAGTTAGCTTGAAAATATACCTGTGAAGTTTGAAGGCATTGGCACAATATCGATGTGTTGTTTCCTTTTCTAGGTTGCTAGGTAAATTGACGATTGACAAAGCGCCAAAAGGACATTTCTGTAATTTAAAGCAAGATTCATTTATAAAATATATCATCATCAAATCAAATTTAATTTAGCAACTTTCTTTTAATTGGTGAATCATCAAACTCTTTTAGACTTCTTATTGCTTGCCACTGAGGCACTTTTCTGATCTGCCACTCACTCAAGGGATTACCATTTTAGGAAGGACCACCAGTTATGTTTCACCTTACTTAAGCCTGGACCCTCACCTGCCACTCTGGAGAAACTGTTTATTAAATGCTTGTTGACAGTCTGACTTTCTCAATTAGCTGTTCCTTCCTTGGTCTACCATTTTCAGAACTCCATGTTTCACTCACAGCTGGACTCCTCTGCACCTGCTGCCTTACTCATTAGTTTTCCCTCATCTTTTTTCTAGTGCTGCTTTCCCTTAATAGAATATAAGCTTTATGAAGATAGAAACATTTATCTACTACTTTTTATATCCCCAGTTTAAAAAATACTTTCTGTGCATATGGATTTTTAAATTATATGAATATTTTATTTGTTTTCCAATTACATACAATGGTAGTATCTACCAATCATTTGTTTTGGCAAGGTTTTGAGTTTTATAATAATTTTTCTCCCTCCCTCCTTTTCCTCCCTGACAGAATTTACATTTGTATCCATAATAAGCACAGGTTGAAACTGAATGTGTTGTGAGAAAAGAATCAGATCCAAAAGGAAGAAAACACTAGAGATAGCAATATTACACAATATGTAAGACAATTTTAAAAAATTGAAGATAAGAAGCTTTGGTCTTCATTTAAACTCTACAATTCTTTCTCTGGATACAGATGGTATTCTCTACCACAAATCCCCTAAAATTGGCCTTGATTATGTGCATATGTATTTTTTTATGATTGTTGGATGCCAGCTCTGTGGGGAAATGGACAGCATTAAAACTGGATCAAATATGGTACTGAAAGACTAGTTTCAGTAATCATACCTCAATAAATTGAAGCTGGAGGGGAAAGCAAAGGATACTTATTTTTTTAAAGTTACATTAAATAATTAAGGAGCAAATAAGAATATCTAGCTACTCCTTTTACTTATCATCTGGGTCAGATGAATTACATTCTCTGGTATTGGGGTAATTCAGGGAATGTGAACATTGAGTCATTTTCAGTGTCATTTGAAAGATCATTTTTAGGGAAAAGAATGGTAATAAAGAGGGCTTTAGAAAAACCATGGAACGAGATCAAACAGGTTAATGTAGGATGTGCAAAGTCTTACAGAAGTAGAAGACTTCTGAAAATCAGACTGGACCAGATAGTGATCAGATAAGAAGGACATGAGAATAGAAGAGGTACCACATGGCTAAAGGAGGATAAATATTGTTCCAATTTAAAAAAAAAAGTGGGGGAGATAAAAGAGTTTTTAAATTTTAAGCTAGTGGGGGTGGCTAGGTGGCATAGTGGATAGAACACCGGCCCTGGAGCCAGGAGTACCTGAGTTCAAATCCGACCTCAGACACTTAATAATTACCTAGCTGGGTGGCCTTGGGCAAGCTGCTTAACCCCATTTGCCTTGCAAAAACTAAAAGAAAAAAGAAAAAAAAATTAAGCTAGTGAGCTTAACTTTGGTCCCTGCTAAAATTCTAGCAACTTCTAAACATTTAGAAAAGCATGCAGTGAGCACATGAAGAGACATCATGACTTTAGGAAGAATAGGATATGTTAGAAAAATTTTAGTTCCTTTTTGACAGGGTCATAGCAAATTCTAAATTATATATAAAAAAAGTATTAGCCAAAGCTTTTCATGCTACTTTTGTAGAAAACAGGGAGCTAGAGATGAGAAAACATATGGTTAATGGATTTAGGACTCGATATAATGGCCAGTCTCTGATGGTTGTCATTAAATGGCCTGATGTCAACTTGGAACAAGTTCTCCTTCAGAGACCTGTGCTATCTCTGTGCTGCTGAATAATTTTATTCAATTTAATTATTTGAATGAAGATGTAAATTTATACAAAATCTGAAGATGACATAAATGAATAGCCAATAAATGCCAATAAACATTAGATGAGAATTAGGACCCAAAAAAATACTGACCGGCTAGAATTGATTTGAATCTAATGAGAAATTTGATCGGTAAGGTTGTAAATCTTACTCCTGAGTTTTAAAACCATTCACAAATTTAAGTTTGGGGAAGGCATGGATACATAGTTTCTCTGAAAAAAAATCAGATTTAGTGGACTGCAAACTTGATAAATGATATCACCAACAATGATATAGGAGTGAAATATATTTAAAACAGTATTAATGTTAAATTTCTAAGAATAAGAATTAGTTACTAGTTTTGCTCTGAGTCAGGACATCCCTTCGTTCAGTATGTATTTCATTCAATTTTGGGTCTGATAATTTATGAAGGAGGGAGTATCAATGTGAATGAGGTGGCCTTGAATCCCCATTATCTAAGGATCAGTTGAAAAAACTGTAGAAGCTTGGTATAAAGAAAATTCAGAACATGATAGTTGTTTTTCAAATATCTGACAGATTGTCAAGAAGAAGGAGGATTAGTCTTGTTCTATTTGACTTGAAGAGAGAGCTAGGAATAAAAGGCATCAGTCAGTTATAGAGAATTGATTTAGGTCTGATGTCAGGAAAAACTTCTCAACAATTATAGCTAATCAAAAAAAGTAGAACAGATCATATTAGAACACAGAACATTCTCCTCTGAATAATGTTCCTGAAGATGAAGTGAGATTACAAGTTCTGAGGTATAGAATGACTAGAAAGATAAAGTCCCTTTTAACTCTGATGTTCTGCAATTGTCATTCAAGTCATTTCTTTCTTTTGTTTGTTTTTGCAGGGCACTGGGTTAAGTGACTTGCCCAAGTTCACGCAACTAGGTAATTAAGTGTCTGAGGCTGGATTTGAACTCAGGTCCTCCTGACTCCAGGGTCGGTGTGCCATCCACTGTGCCACCTAGCTGCCCCCTTCAAGTCATTTCTTATACAACTGTAAACATCCTATGAATCAGATTCTGGAGAATAGTTGTAGCAGCAGATTTATTTGGAATCCACTTTAACTCCTTGCTACCTAAAAATGAACATGTGTTTTTAATCTTCAAAATATGAAAAAAAGCAATTATCATCAAATTGAAAAACTTAAAAAACTATGATAATTGTTAATCATTTGATAGCTATTGATTTTGACAAGTTCTACTCCTATTTTTCATATGAACACAACAACGTTTGTATTACTTTATCATTTAATCAAGACTGGTAGGAAGATCAATTACAACTCTGAATTATAATCTTAGAAAACTGCTTGGGGCTCTGAGACCCACTGCCTTCCTCATAGGCAATGTGGATCAAAAATGGGACTTGAATTCAGGTTATCCCACCATATCCCACAGTATCCTTCCCGAAACAAATGTTTTCATTTTAGAGAAAACATTTTTTGAATTCTTCTCTTTTATCCATTCTATCACCCTTTTCCCTTTTCTGAATGAGTTCATTCCTTGTTCACTCAAAGTTAAAACTATTATATGCCTTTTCCTTTCCATTATGTCCTATAAGAATGTTTCCTTTCTTTGGTCCCCATGGCCCCAAACCCTTATTGAAGAAAAAGGTGAGGAAAAGGTAAAAGGAATGAACTGATTACAGTTCTTTGGCCTTTCTTAACTTGAGTCCAGATGCACTGCATTCTTTCTCCTTTTAATGTCCTCTTTATAAACATTCCTCTTAAGTTTTGCTTGAGACTCCTCCCTTTCTATTTCCACTCTCACTCCATCCCTCTTTCTCTGTCCCCATTCTAAACTAATCTCTTTGAGTATGTTAAACTTTCATTTATTCAATTCAGATAAGATTAGGGTTTACAAAATGCTTCAAAATGCTTATTTTCCCCCCATCTTCCCCCTTTCTTCTTTCCCTCTTTCTTCTAATGTGCCCTAAAGAGGAGTATTTAAATTTCAAGAATTCTCACTTTCATTTTCTTTTGCCCCAATATCAAGAATACTGTAATTTAAATGATGAAAGGTTATAAATTTAAATCATTTTCAAACACAATAAGGATAAAAACGTGAAAATATTGTTTGTTAAAAGTTTACCATCATCAAACATACTGTTTGTGTGAGGAAACAAAGAGTATTACAGTCATTTTGGAGTCAGGGAATTTACATGAAAAAAATGACTGCACTGATAGAGACTTTCACAAATACATACCTAAGGTTTTAAAATCACACTATACAAAGTCAAGTTCTCAATTTCATAAACTGTTTCTGCAGAGGTTTTTGAAAATCAGCAGTTTTCAAGTATTTTATGACATTGTCAAAGTATATTTAAGACAAAGTAAAATGAAGAATGTAGTTAATTTGGATTATCAGATAATGGCTGCTGTCATTTAAAAAACAGATAAAATTCCAAATAGAAACAATATTAAAGCTTTATGTATTATTTCTAGTATTTTTATGGACTATCACTCTTGGAGAAAAAAATTATGTAATATTCAAGTAAAATTTCTGTAATATTCATAAGTAAATGAAAAACTGATTGAACAGTCTGGATCATTAATTCCAGGGAGAAGGCTGCTCTAAACATTTTGCACTTAAAAAAGAAAAACCAGGACTTCAAACTTTTATAATTCAATGTAAATTTACAATTAACCCAACACTGGAATAAGTCCATAAATTCTTTAGTGATCCCAAAGGAAAGGGATTCCTTTTCTCCACACTTGAAGATTAATAAAATTGAGACCATATATACAAATCAATAAAGGTTTACAACAGAACTGTTTTTGTTGATATGCATGTACACATGTGTGTATACATAAGGAAATCTATAATGAATATATTTCATTTATTATTATTATGTATTATATAATGAAGGAAAACTGCACTACTAAATTTTTCTATCATCCTGTTTATTCTACCTCTTAAAAAGTGATATTCACAAGCTTGTATTTATTTTTGAGCATTAAGTTGCCATTATAATAAGAGCATAGGGAAAATAATTTACCTTAATACAAATACCACAACCAATGCAAAGTGTTTCAGAAATCCATGCTATTTTGCTCTGTGGTGTGACCTCTATGCATAGTTTTCCTGGTAAAAGAAACAAAGTACAAAATACTTTAACAAGTATAACTATGATTACTTATTATGATCATGAGAATATAGCACTAATTTAGCTGTTATAATTTGGAGCAGAACAGGGTGTTGAGAAGTTCAGACATTGATATTTTAACTTACCTCAGTCAGACTTCCAATACATATTGCTAGCATTTTTTTGTTATAATATTTTGCTTTGAGAACTTTGTGTTAGTCAAATTAGTCTAATTGTTTTCCTATTTTATCTGATCCTTCCCTGCTTCTGTTTAGATTTCTACTACAACTCTACCAGATGAAATCCTTGAGATCTATCTCAATTAACATTCTTGATTAAATCTTTCCTTATTCTACTCTACTTCAAAGTGATAACATTTTCAATCTCCCAATTTTCCTGTTTCTTCCCTGTTTTCTTCTGTTTCCTAATTAGTCTGTATATGAGTCATTTATGAGCACATCACAGAATCTTAGAATTGAAAGGAACTTTAGTGATCTAATCCAACTCATATGGTTTACCTTTCTATTAAACTGTAAGCTTTCCATAGCCAAGGACTATGTAATTTTTCCTCCTTTGTATTTCTAATACCTAACCTAGTGTATTCAATGTCTGTACTTAAGACTGTTAAATTCTATTGTAAATCTGCCTTGGAAAAAATAAAACTAGTAAGGATCTTCCTAATAACCTATTAGGTAGGTTATTCAACTTATCTACCCAATCACTCCCTACTAATGTACTCTAACCTAATCTGTTAAGGAAAACTATACTCAGACCATTCTCATATATATATATATGAATAAAGCTGTTAGAACAATCCCGCATTAAAAATTTCCCCAAATTTATTAAGCCAAATTAATTTGTTTAACACTTCCCAGGATAACTTACCCATTCGTACTACTGGACAACTCTTTTTGCACTCCTGTCGGCATTTCTTTGGCTTACATTTGTCATGATTGACAATAGCAATTCTTGTTAATTTGTCTGCCATATTCCTCAATGCACGCTTACAATATAGCAAGAAAGATGATTTTGTAAGCAAGAGAAGCAGGAACCCAGGTCTTCTTGATTAAAATAGGAAAAAAAATACTGATTAAAATAAATTATAGCAAACTGCTTATGTGTCAAAATGTTAACATCAAATATTCATATTTTCTATGAAATTCTGTCATGTCAAAAATATGAATAGGTAATAGGTTCAATAACGAAAAATATGGTATGAAACAATTAAAAAAGGGGAATAAATAACTCAAATGAATTTTCTATATCATTATCTACAATGGACATATTATGAAGCACTTGCATTAATGATGTTTGAAGTGTTGAATGTTAATCACATCTCTTGAGCTCAAGTTCTATAATTAAGACTTTTCCTTTGTCTTTTTCTTGACCCTCCCCACTTCATCTTTACTAATAATCTTTTCCATACCTTAAATTGTCCATAAGCATTTGAAATTCAGCATGTCTAAAAAAGAATTCATTATCTTCCTTTCAAGATCCTCTCTTCTTCCCAACTTTCTGATTACTGTCAATGACATCACCAGACTCTTAGTCAAGTTCCAACTCTGGTGTTATCAACATATCTGTACTCTAATTTATTTTATCAAGTCTGGTCATTTCTATCTTCACAATATCATTCCTATATATCCCATTATCTGCATTTATAAAGTCACATCTGATTCAGACCCACAATTCTCAAGTCTTGATAACCTTCTGATTGGTCTCCCTGTTTCTAGTCCTCCCTAGGTTAATTTATCTTGGTAAATTCTTTACCAAGTTTAAATAATATATAAAACTGATGAAAATTACCAGAAATCTTGCTACAAATTACTTGGCAAATCAATCTGCACTAAGCATTATAACTCAGTTGTCAAAGTGATTTTCCTAAAGTGCATGTCTGACCAAGTTATACACAGTCCTCTTAACTGAAGACAAAATATAAAATCCTCTTTGGCCCTTTGCAACCAGCCCAACTACCTTTCCAATCATTTGATTTTCTCCCCTCTAGGCCAAAGCTATGCTAGCTTACTTGCTATTCCTCACACCTAAGTCCATTTCCTAGTTTTGAACCTTCTCAATAGGTACCCCTACTTCCTTCTCCATGTCTTCCTGGCTTCCAGACTCAGCCCAAAAGAGATCTTTTTTCTGTTGCCCCCATTGTTGGTACCTCTTCTCCAAGATTACTTTCCATTTACTCTAGATATGGCTTATATGACCACAGTTATTTTTGTATTGTCTTCCCCCATTAGAATATGACATTAGCTGGTTTTTGAACTCTGCCTCCCAGCACAAGGCACCATGGCTGGCACATAATAGTTTAAGAGTGTTAAATAAATACTAGCAAAGTCTAATACTGTGGTCACTTTAACTTCCCTTAAGTTGCTGGTAACCATGTTGCAGTAAACAACTTGCTCAAGCCTTATAAATACTAAAGGCATTCTCTTCAACGAATTTTTTATTTTCTATGACATAAAATATAAAGGGTTGGAAGATATTCAGAGAATAATATAATCACAAAAATTAAAATTCTAACAAGAGTATTTCTAAGTGTTATTTTACATCAATGTAATTATTTACTAAGCTTAATCTATAAAACTGATGATGCTTGATTGATATGTCTTCCCTTCAAATTCTATTGCATATAAACCTACAAAAAGCAGTATAAATCAGAAATGTGTGCTAAATGATTCATTTCTCATGAAATGGTAATATTTTGAAACTACCTGACCATCTGACCTCTATTAGTATTTAGGCTAATAAAACATTTCAAAATAAAAATTTCAAGCTATGTAATGATTTGGATGTTTAAGTGCAGAAATAGAATTGGAGGTGGTGAGAAATATAAGCAGCAGCATAGATGACTAGAAAATTATTTATATTACCTAGCTGTGTGGCCTTGGGCAAGCCACTTAACCCCATTGCCTTGCCAAAAAAAAAAAACTAAAACTAAAAAAAATTATTTACATACTGAAATAGTAAAATGTGGCAGCATCTGGGGAAACAAATTTTACAGATCTGTATTATTTCCATAGATATGACAATTTAGTTGTGTTCATGTGTTTCTAAGCCTTTCATGATCAAAATTTGCTCTTTCTTGGAGAAAAGATGCATATGTAATAGTCCATCAATGGACACACATAAATAAAATGCCAAATCCATGCCAGGATCTGTTCAAGATGTTTGGGACAATAAATACATGAGACCAGTTCCTGATTTCTAGGAGTTTACTATTTTACTTGGCAGATTCAGCACATTCACAGATAAATTAATACAGGATATATACAAAAAAATGCTCCCTTAATCTGAAAAGGGTCTTCTGCAAATACAGGGATGAATAAAAACCTGGGATTTGAATGTGAATTAAACTAGGGGTTTACCTCAAAGAGGCGGAGGAGTAAAATGAAGGCATTCCAGGTATGGGGTACAGATCTGCAAAGTTTGTAAACTGGAGATGCAATATAGCATAACGGGCATAGCAAACACCAGCTTGGTTGGAAATGAGAATGAAAATCTAGGAAGTAAAGTATATTCAACCTATGAAGACAGGCTAGAGTCAACTGTAAAGGGCTTTTTTGTATGAAACAGGGAGGTGTGATGTAGGCAACTGACTCCAAAAAACAAAAAAGAAATAGATCCAAACTATATTTGATAAAGCAAGCAGAGTAGAAGGGAAATACAAAATCCTCATATCACTCCACTGCCAACATAAAAATGCAGACAAGTAGAAGCTGATGCAAATATGTTCTAAATACTAACAAGGGTGGAAAAAAATTATTTTGCTTAAAAAAATTCTCTTAAATAATAACTACTGACAATTATATTTTATATTGGCTTCGTTTTGCAAAATGCTTTTACTTAAGTTCTATCATAAAATTTACGTGATGTAGGCAACTGATTCCAAAAAACAAAAAAGAAATAGATCCAAACTATATTTGATAAAGCAAGCAGAGTAGAAGGGAAATACAAAATCCTCATATCACTCCACTGCCAACATAAAAATGCAGACAAGTAGAAGCTGATGCAAATATGTTCTAAATACTAACAAGGGCAGAAAAAAAAATTATTTTGCTTAAAAAAATTCTCTTTAATAACTACTGACAATTATATTTTATATTGGCTTCGTTTTGCAAAATGCTTTTACTTAAGTTCTATCATAAAATTTACGATCACAGCTTAAGAGAGAGAGAAGGAACTTCAAAAGACATCTAGTCCAACACCTTCATATATGTTAAAAGATGCTCTCAGAGAGGAGCAATGTTAAGTGACTTGCTCCCATGACACACAGGTAGGGACAAAAGTGAGATCTGAGCCCAGGACTTGGTGCCAAATTCATCAGTCTTTTTCACCGCACCTCATTTGTTAATTTTCAACTCTTCAGTCAGTAGGGAAGGTTAATATTATTATCCCCATATTAAGAGATGAAGAAACTGAGGGTCAGAGAGGGGAAGTGATTTGTCCAAAGTCAGAGTGATCAAAAGAATCAGAGCCTAGATTCAAACCAAGTCTTTCTCATTCTAAATCCAGTTTGGTCATCAAATTATGGAAAATGAAACAAAACTGATTCATCACAGCAATTAGTACTCTGACAGCATTCAATAAATATTTAATAGTATCATATGAGAACTCTCACATCTCTATTCATAGCTAGCCATTGCTCCCATAAAAACATAACAAGTTGAGAATAGTCTACAATAAGTTCAAAAAGCCAACTTTAGATATTTATAATGCCATGTCCATTTTGGGGGCAGTTGAGTAGGGCTTTAAAAGGAAGGGCCCAGATGTGTGATTTCACAGATTTAGCTGCTAGTGAGGAAAGGATTCCCTCTGCTGATACAGACTGTCCATGCTGTAAGTGACAGAGTTGCAAAGTAAACTCCAGTAGAATCTAAATGTCTTGAGAGCAGGGTTTCATTTGTCTTTGTATCCTTTGTACCTAGCATACAGTAGGCATTAAATAAGTTAAGAGAGTTGCCTAGTCACAATATAAAAGTGACTATGTCATGTAGTTAGTTGCAAGATTCTGCATGCCATGACCCACACTCTGTCCATTAAACTAGGCTGTCATGGGAGATGCACAGAGCATGGGTTTAATAAACGTTTACTGAATTTTAATAAATAGAAAAATATTTTTAATTAATGTCTTTCCCATTAATTTCTTGGTAATTTTTAAATTCTGTTCTTTTTAAAAAAAAATCATTTTTTTTTAATTTTGGGGTTGGTGAGGGAGGAGTTTTTTCAGTCCAAATGAAAACTCAAGATAATGACTAACATCTGAGGGCTTGGTTGTTAGAAAGTGGTGATTATCTCTATACACACATGTTCTACTGGGTAAGTGGCTACAATCAAAAAGCCATGATTGTGACTGCCCAGCTGTCAATACGGCCCATAGGTAATAATTTTTAAAAACAACAAAGCCTAGTCAACAGATTTCAAGCGATGTAATTCAAAAGCTTAATACAGCCTGTACACACACAGACACACACAAAATCTCCCTTAATTTGAAAAGGGGCTTCTGCAAATGGGAGGGATGAGTCCAAACCTGGCAGGGGAATGTGAATTAAAACTCGGGCTTTACTTTAAAATAGGCAGGGGAGAAAAATGATGGTCCTGGAGGATAAAAGATAAGTTGGAGTCACTGAGGCTCCAGGGCTGGGTGTCATCTCTGACTCCTCCCTTCCACACTGGGGCCAACTGCTTCACACGATCGGCCCGCTTTGTTCGGGGGCCCGGAGGGCGCCTGGCACGCCATGCCCGCGGGGCCGGGCAGCTGTCACCGTCCAGTCCTCCTTCCACCGCCCCGGGCGGCTCGGGCAGGACCTGGCCTCCTGGGACTCCCCGTCCCGCGGCTCCCCCCGGGCCCGGGGGGCAGGCAGGGGCCGGCGGGTAAAAAGCCGCGTCCGAGCGGGGGCCGAGCGCCCTCAAAGAGCAGAATTACTGGAGAGTCGGCGCAGCAGCGTCCCGGCCTCCGGATCCGAGCGCCGCGCCGGCTGGGGGAGGGGCGGCGGCCTCCCGGAGGGCCCGGGGCCGCTCCCCCCCACCTGGCCCCGGGGGGACGGGGGTCCTGCGGGCCCCCCGCGCGGCCGGAGCCCCGAGCTCGAGCCCCGGCGGTTCCGGCGGCGCCGCCGCGACCCTCCCCGGCCTAGCCCCGGACCCTCCCGGGAGGGCTCCTCGTCCCCGTCTCCGCTCGGCTCCGGGTGCAGCCGCGGCCCGGCTTACCTGGAGGAAAACGACCGCCCCGGGAAGCGGGGAGGGCGGCGGCGGACGACCTAGGATCCGGCCGCGGGCCGCACAACGTGTTCCTGCGGCCGCCGGCCAAAATGGCGGTGCCCAGCCGCCGCCTCGCGCTCACCGGAGAGACGGGAGTGCGCGCGCGCAGAGGAGCCGGGGCGGGGGGGGGGGAAGCAAGAGTGGCGGCTGACGTCATCGGCGTGCGCCGCCGGGGCTGTTGGGAGCGCGCGGAGGTCCGGAGAGAGCGGACGAGGCGCTCGGGCTCCGCTGCCCCGGAGCGCCGGCTGGCCAGGCTCCGGCCCGCAGAACCGTAAGTGTGGGGCGGCCGGGCGCTTCCGCCTCCGTGTGCCTCGGCCTCCTCCGGCGGGGCCGTGACGTCCCCCCCGAGAGCGCGGCTGGGCGCGGAGCCGGACCCGCGTGTGGCCCTCCGCTGGGGCGCGTGCTCGGGGGCCGCCGACGCCGCCTCCGGGTCCCGAACGGGACCGCGGGGTGACTGCTGCTCCGCCCGAGCCCGTTCTCTTTGGTGTAATCCCTGCCGGCAATCGGGAAAAATTGCCTCGGAGCCCCGGGAGCAGCTGCGGCGTGAGCGGGGGTAGAGCCCGAGCCGCGCGCCAGGGAGGCGCTGGCCCTGGCCCTGGCGCTGCCCCCGCCGCTGGCCCTGGCCAGCCCCGCCAGAAGCGGACCCGCCAAACTGCCCACCCACATGACACTGTTACTCCTTAAACACTTCCCAGCTGCATTTTAATTGAGTCCGGCGGTGCGGCCCTCGGAGGCAAGCCAGCAAACTCTGACCTAGTTTAGATTCATCTTTTCTTTTTTTTTCCTATTTTAAATTTATGATAAAATGATTTTAACACACCGGATTTTTTTTTTTGTTTGAACTCTTATCTGTCAACCTGACTTCTTTCCTCAAATTTTGTGTTTAGAGTCAGTATGAAGTAAAGAGTTGATTTTTTTTATCTTTTATTTTTTTTTAATTTAAACGTTTATTTTCCCGGTATCCTTAAAAAAAAATCTCTGTAAAATATCCACAATCAAACAAAACAGATATCCACATTGATTCTGTGAAAATTATGTCTCATTCTGGATCTGGACTCTGATTTTTTTTCGTTTTTGGTTTTTTTTTGGCAAGGCATTGAAGTTAAATGACTTGCCCAAGGTCACACAGCTAGGTCAGGTCCACCTGACTCCAGAACCAGTGCTCTATCCATCTAGCTGCCCCCATATCTGTGGCTTATAACTGAGAGTGAGTGGCATTTTTATCATCTTCTTAAGGAATTGTAGCTGTTCCTGTCATTGATCAGAGTTAAGTTTTCTAAAGTAGTTTGTCAGGGCTGCTAGGTGGCACAGTGGACAGAGCACAGGCCCTGGGGGGGGATGTCAGGAGGACCTGAGTTCAGATCCACACACTTAATAATTACCCAGCTGTGTGGCCTTGGGCAAGCCACTTCACCCCGTTTGCTTTGCTAAACAAATGAGTGAATGAATGCATGAATAAACGAACAGACAGACAAATAAATAAATAAAAATAAAGTAGTTTGTCTTTGGTACTGCTCATTTAACTCTATCAGTTCATATGGCCTTCTGAAATTTTCCTGAAATCATTCCCAGTGTCGCTTCCCACAGTAGAGAGATGTTTTTATCATATTCATAAACATTCTCCAATTGATGCACCCACTCCTAGATTCTGGTTCTCTGTTATTGCAAAATTAGCTGCCATAAATACCTCTACACATAAGTGCCCCTCATCTTTTCTTGATCTCTTGGGCCCAATTGTGGCAGTCCTTTGTCTATGGAGATTTTTGTAACATCTTGGGCATAATTCCAAATTGCTCTGCAAAATAACCAGCCAAATCCCTTGATCTACCCAGAAAACTCTTTTTTTTCCTAAGTTTTTTTTTAAGGCAAACAGGGTGAAGTGGCTTGCCCAAGGCCACAGAGCTGGGTAATTATTAAGTGTTTGGAGAACTCAGGTACTCCTGACTCCAGGGCTGGTGCTCTATCCACTGTGCCCCCCAGAGGACTCTTAACGTGCTTGCTTCCCCCTCCTTTCAACACCTGTCATTTTCATCTGTCAATTTAACCAGTCTGAGGGTTTTGTATTCTTCAGTTTGCTTTTCTTCAGTTGTTCATGATTTGGAGTGTTTTTTTTTCCCCTAGGACCATAGATAACCTAGATTTCTTCTTTGAAAACTGCCTGTTCAAATTCCTGACCCTCTATCATTATTCATATAAATTTGCTGCAAAGGTCTGTGATATTTAAAAAATTTTGAGAGACACAATTTCTGGGTAATTTAATCATTTTAATTAATAAGGCCAGCAGGCTATTAATACAAGGATTGTCATTTGGCTGTCTCATTTAGACTAGAAACAATCATGGCAGTGGACTCACAGTTTATATACCCTTCAACAGAATGATTGGTCAGTGAGGGGATGAGAATGACCCTTGGACAGAGAAATTAAGTCTATTCAGATCACTGATAACCTAGGACTATCTAGACAAAAGAAAATGTCTCCACAAGCTTGAGTAGAAAACAATGGGTTTCCCCATCATAGATTAAATTCCTTGTAAGGTTGGGTGGGATCTGCATATAAATTCAATTTCATTATTATGCTTTTCATAAGACTGATTTTTTAAAAATCAGGAATTTGGAAGAAGCAGGGAGCTCTGAATCCCTCTCCAAGATATTGTTTATTCATAATGATTTTGCTCATGCTACTAATTTTGACTGTTGATTTTTTTTGTGTGTGCCAAAATTATTAATTTAATGCAACCCATATAATCAATTTTACCTCCCATGATCCTCTCTATCTTGTTTTGTCATGAACCTTCCCATATTCATAGATGTAAAAGTTTTTTTTTTGTTTTCCTCCAATTGACTTATATCATCTATTTTTGTCTAAATGTATCTATGTTGAGCTTATTTTAGTATGTGGTATGAAATGTTGGTCTTTGCCTAGTTTCTAAAAGACTGCTTTTTAGTTTTTTGTCATTTTTATTATATTGGGTTGTCTATCTAAGAAACAATGAATAGTTAGAATTATTTGAGTGAAGAATGTTTTATAATTACGTATTAATAGTTCCTGAGTGTATCTTGGCTAGTAATTTTTTTCCATGTTACCCTAAATTTCTATGTTTCTCAAGTATTTTATATTGTTTGGAAATATTTAAAATATCTATTCCTGCTGGGGTTTTTTTTTTAAGTAACATACAGAACTGCTGATTTTTCACACATTACAAAAGTTGTTCATTGTTTCTAGTTTTTAGTTAATCAACTAAGTTTCTCTAAGTAAACCATTATGTTATCTGTAAAAAATGATACTTTGTTTTCTTGTTTTCTTGTTACCTATTCTTAGTGCTGTAGCTAACACATCTAGCATGATTGATAATAACATTGGTAATAGCCATCCTTGCTTCACTTCTGATCTAATTGGAAGGGCTTTTAGTTTGATCTTCATTATAAATATGTTTGATCTGGATTTTAAATAAATGCTGGATATAATTTATTTTTTAGGGTTTTTTTTTTTTTTTGCAAGGCAATGGGATTAAGTGGCTTGCCCAAGGCCATACAGCTAGGTAAGTATTAAGTGTCTGAGACCGGATTTGAACCCAGGTTCTCCTGATTCCAGGGCTGGTGCTCTATCCACTGTACCATCTAGCCATGGATATAATTTAAAGAGAAATTCTTTTTTTCTAGTCTTTTTTTTTAAAACAGGAATGGGTATTGTATTTTGTCAAAAAATTTTTCTGTATCCATTGGTTTGATTATATGATTTTTGTTGTCATTTATTGTTAGTTATTCTGATAGTTTTCTATTTTGCACAGTCCTACAGTCCTGGTATAAATTTCAGTTGGTTATAGTGTGTGATTTTTGGGATATATTGCTCTAATTTGTTTACTAGGGTTTTTAAAATTTTTCTATCAATATTCGTTATTGGTCCATAATCTTATTTCTGTGTTTTTGATCTCCCTATTTTAGGTATCCAAACTATATTTGTATCAGAGAAAAAATTTTATAGGACTCCTTTATTTTTTAAAAAAAGTTTGGATAATATTGAATGATATATAGTTTTAATTCATGGAATTTGATTGAATTTCCTTGTAATTCTATCTAGTCATTAGATTTTTTTTCCTAACTTCTTTATGACTTGTTTGCTTTTTTTTTAATATAAGGTTTTTCTAATATAGGTTATATTCTACTTTCTCTTCTGTTAAAATGGTCAAGTTACATTTTGTAATATTCATATATTTTATTTAGATTGTCAGTATTATTGCCATATAATTGTCAAAATAGCTCCTCGTGTTTGCTTTAATTTCATTTTTGTTGGTGGAGCATTCACCTTTTTCACTTTTGAATTTGGTAATTTGGTTTTCTTGGTTTTTTTAGGAAAAATTAAATTGACCAATGATTAAAAAAACATTTTCTCTCTAAAACCATTTCCTAGTTTATTTTCAGTTTTTTAAACTTTGTTTTATTATTATTATTTATTATTTTCTCCCTTGATTTTCAGGATTTCCAATTTTGTACTAGGGGATTTAATTTGTTCTTTTTCCTAGGTTTTTATTTTCTAAATTGCACACCCAGTTCAATGATCTGCTGTTTCTCTCTTCTGTTGATGTAAGAAATATAAAGATTCTCCTAAATACTTATTTGGTTACATCCCACAAAATAATAGATTCACATCCATGCCTTCTGTCTAGGGAGACTCCTTCCAATATGATAATTTCTAATGATAAACTTCTTAGGAGATTCATATATCATCTTCCCCTATGGAATTGTAAATAGTTTTAACATGATTTCTCATTTATGTTTTAACTGTTATGCTTCTTTTGAATCTTCTTTGAATGTCAATTTTTCTGTTCAACTCTGGTCTTTTCATCAAGAATGTCTGGAAATCTTTTATTTTACTAAGTGTTCATTTTTTTTTCCTCAGCAAGATTGCTCTGAATTTTGCTGAGTAAATTATTTTTGGTTGTAATTCTAATTTCTTTGCCTTCCAGAATATCATTCCAAGCTCTTCACTCCTTTAGAGTGGTAGCTACTAAGTCTTACTTGATCATGACTTTTCTCCAAAGTATTTAAATGATTTCTTTATGATTGTTTTCAGTAATTTCTCCTTAACCCTAGGGTTTTGGAATGTATCTATAATAATTCTGCAAATTTTCATTTTGGAATCCCTTGCAAGAGGTGATTTGTAGATTCTTTTCAATTTTTACTTTGACCTCTAATTCAGTCTGGGAAGTTTTCCTATAATTTCTTGAAATATGATATATAGTCTCCATTTTTGATCCTGCATTTCAGGTAGTCCAATAATTCTAAAATTATCTTTTCTCAGTCTATATTCTAGTCAGTTGTGTTTCCAATAAGGTAGTACACATTTTCTTCTTATTTTTTTTAATTCATGTTTTTGACTTTGTTTCTAGATGTTTTGTGGAAGAATTAGTTTCTACTTGTCCAATTCTAATTTTTAAAGTTATTTTCTTCAGTGAATTTTTGGAAGTCTGTTACTTTTCTCTTGATTCTTATTAAATTTTCATGCGTACTTAACTCATAAAAAGAAAAATCCCCTTTTTTGATGAATGAAAATCCATATTCTCCTTCTCCCAATACTTTCTTCCTTATTAAAGAAAAAAAATAGAATGTTTACAGCAAATCTTGATAGTCCAAAGAAATCAAATCTCATATTGGCCATGTTTATGTTAATAAGTGTTTGAGGCTGGATTTGAACAAAGGTCTTCCTGACTCCTGGCAAGCAGACTTAGGTAACTTGCCCAGCGTCACACAGTTATTAAGTTTCTGAGGTTGGATTTGAACTGATTCCCGGCCCAGTGCACTGTCTTGCATCACCTAAGTTGTCACCTTCTTCTTTTGGTATGGTTTCCATATTTAATAAAATACATGTCTGTATCCCACTTTGTATGTGTATTCCTCCATGTTTATTTAATTTTCTACTTGCATATTCCAATTGTATGAGATAATTTCCCCACCTTTCCTCCCTTCCCCATTTTCCTTTCTTTTAGGAATAAAGGGAAAAAATGTCCCGCTACTCCTGTGTAATTAGACTTCTTTCATAACTCATGACAATAAGAACATGAATCACCTCTTAATATTAAAATATAAAAAACTCATTCTTTTGTGGTCCTTTTTAATTGTTCCATCATATTTTTTTTTTCCTTTTCTCTTCACTCCTATATTTGTCTGTCTCTCTGGTCCTCAGGAATGATTCAGGAATGATAGGACTGTGAACTTAATCCAGAAGTGGTAAATGTTGTCTGACTGGTTTAGTACTGACCTTTAGGATCTCTCTTTCCCTAGTCCATACTAATATTGAAATTAGGTCAGTTAACAACTGCACAGTGGTCCTAAGTGTTCTGGTGAAGAGAAGAGTTAATTGATGCACCAAATTTAATTGTCTTCTCCTTTTTTTTAATTTAAATTTTTTTTTTTATTTTTTTAGGTTTTTTGCAAGGTAAATGGGGTTAAGTGGCTTGCCCAAGGCCACACAGCTAGGTAATTATTAAGTGTCTGAGACCGGATTTGAACCCAGGTACTCCTGACTCCAAGGCCCAGTGCTTTATCCACCCCTGTCCTCTCCTTTTTTTTTTTTTAAGGTTTTTGCAAGGCAAATGGGGTTAAGTGTCTTGCCCAAGGCCACACAGCTAGGTAATTATTAAGTGTTTGAGACTGGATTTGAACCCAGGTACTCCTGACTCCAGGGCCCTGCTTTTTCCACTGCACCACCTAGCCACCCCTGTCCTCTCCTTTTAAGAAATTGTTATAGCCACCACCCTCCTGATCAGTCAGTAACCATCTAAAATGAGTCAAGATCCTCAACCATTGAAAAAAGATTTTAACTTGCTGAAGTCTTAAATGATGGTTAGTATTTGTTAGCGATAAAATATTTCTAAATTAAGATACATACTTTATTTAAACATAATACCATTGCACATTTAGACTCAGTATAGTCTAACTTTAAATGTCCTGAGAAACCAAAAAATTCATGTGACTCAATTTATTGCAGTATTAATTTTCTTGTATGGTGGTCTGGAACTGAACCTACAGAGACTCCTGCAGTATGCCTGTAATAATCCATGTCTTTTTTTTTTCTATTTTTATTTGTTTTATTAAGAAAAAAAAAATTTATTGAATAAAATAGTCTTTTATTGAATGTCTATCTTTTTTGATGATTAAGCTTGGGTTTCCAGGGTATGTCATTTTGTGTTGAATTCTTTTGCTCTTTGGAACGCTTTCTATTTCTCTTTGATATTTCTGGTGGGTCCAGAATAGCCTTGTGTTTTTCAAATTTCCTTTCCTTTATGTTTAAAAAGTTTGAAAGTTCCTGTGGGTCCCTTGCAGAATTTATTGTTTTCCATTGACATCTTTAAATTTAGCTACTTTGTATCTATGTTTTTTTCCCCCATTATATTCCTACCCCCACCCATTTTCTGGAGTGATATGGATATTCTTTTAATTGACACTTTATTTTCAGAATCTCCGAGATCTGAACAGTTTATCTTTTATTGTTTCTTGCATTATACTGTTTAGATTTATATTGATTTGTGTTTCTTTTGTCAGTCCTATGATGCATCAGTTGTCTTTGAGAGAAATTTCTTTTACTATATAGAGGTCTTATTTTTAACATTTGTTGCTTTTTTACTTTTCTTTTTTTCTAGATTGTTCTTCACTTCTGTGACTTTGTATTCCCAATGATTTGTTCTTTCTTTTGTTTCTTTGGAGAGTTTTGCCATTGGATATTTAAGTTTTTATTTTCTGTTAATTATTTCTGTTGAACAAACCATAATTTATGCTTTCACAATTATCAGTTCTTCTTGAATCATTCAGGAACAACCTTTTGTAGTTTCATACTCTGGGTAATCCACAGAACTTTCTTCCTTATTAGATTCATGTTACTTAGTTTTTCATATTCATAGATCTTTTTGACTGATTTAGATATTCCTGGAGATTATATTCCTTTGTGTTAGTATCTTCTCAGTTGATTTGTTTGCTTATTCTTAGGGTCTTAGACTGCATTTTCTTTCTTCTGAAATCACTCTAATTGCATTCTCCTGGTGGCAGTTCCCACAGGGCTAGAACTAGAACTAACTAATCCCTGCCTACTTCCATGCTGACTGAACATTTAATTTTCACCCCCTTTCACTTGAGCTTCTATATCCTTCTAAGACCTGTATCTGGGCTTTTTGGCATGCTACAGAATGGTAATGTGCTGAAAAGGGCAAGGGGTACGCTGGCAGAGACTGCAGCTGCAACTAGAGAATTTTAGAGCACAGGCCTAAATCGGTCTAGTTTTTATAGACCTTCCAGAGTGTGGAGGAGATGATTAGGGATTAACATTTCCTACTGTAATATTTCATCAGATTGTTACCTCTTTTCTTAGTATTTTAGCTTATAGGCATAGCTGGAAACAATGGTTTTAGGTAAAATTCTTAATTTGGAGAATTTTGAGAGGTCTTTTTTTCTCCCATATCATTGAAGTAACATTCAGATTGTTGATATGTTCACTCTCATTTAAGTTACAGGTTACATGACTGGACTATCTCCTTTTCCAAGCTACACATTTCATGATATCATAATTTAGTGTACACTTAGGTTTATATGATTTGTTCTTATTTCCTTTTTTTTTTTTACTTTTGGGTCTATAAAAGATATGCATTATTATTATCGACTTTTCATCTTTTATGATGCCTATATCCTCAGTATGTGATCAGTTTTTTGTAAAAGTATCGTAATATACTTAGAAATATGTATTCATATTTTCTTTATTATTTCATCTGCTATTTGAATATAGTTTCAGGTTATAACAATTATTTTTAAAAATGCTGAGATGGAATTTCCAAGGGTTTTTTTTTTTACTTTTGGAGTAAGACACTGTTAACTATATTTGAGAAATAGAGGGTTAATATGAAATGTTTATGTTAAGTTATTTATTGATATTTTATTTTATTTTTCCAATTACATGGTTAGGAAGGTTTTCAACATTCATCCACATGCATATGTATATTTTTAAGTCACATAATTTTCTTCCATATTCCCTTCCCACCCCCCTCCCCTCAGTGTCGAACAGTCAGATGAATGTTGTACATTGAAACTTGTGTTTAACACATTTTCAGATTAGTCATTTTTGGTATGAGAAATTAAATAGTTTAAGGGGGAAAAAAGAATACCATGAGATGGGAAAGAAATACATAAGAAAATTTTTTAAAAAATGAATGTAGTGTTCATTCAGATCCTGAAGGAGTTTTTGTTTTGTTTTGTTTTGATTCCGCTGGATAGTAGAGAGCATTGACCATAGCCAGTCTCCCAGGGTTGTTCTAGTTGTCTGAACTACTGAGAGGAGCTGCTTCCATCCTGGTTGATCAACTCACAACATTGCTGTTAAGGTATACAATGTTTTCTTGATTCTGCTCCCTTCGCTCAGCATGTGGTAAATTTTTAAAGCTGGGATGGACAGTCAGGAAACCAACTCTTTTATTTTTCAGGTAAAGAAAGAAATTGGAAGAATCATAGACGTTTTGACAAGTTTACACTGGTGATAAATTAGAAGTTATTTAGTCAAAGACCTTAATTTCAGAGAAAAGTAGACTGATACTAGGGAAAATGAAATGACTTGAGCAAAGCTGCAAACATGTTTAGTGACTAGAACTATATATATTCTGTTTCTTGACAGTTTCCTATAAACTAATAGGGGAAAGAAATAAGTAAAGACTCTAACTTTTTCTTCTTTATTAAACCTGAAAAGACTTTTAGGTCTCCTGGTAATGTCTATATTCTTTCTTTTTAGAATAGTGAAAAATGACCACACCAAACAAGACACCACCTGGGGCTGACCCTAAACAGTTGGAAAGGACTGGGACAGTACGAGAAATAGGTTCACAAGCTGTTTGGTCACTCTCATCTTGTAAACCAGGTAAACAAAAAATAATACTTTGTTTTGCAACAGTTATAGTTCCTTTTCTTTTTATACTGAATTTAAATTTTCTTATATCATCAATGAGATTGACATTCATTATTTGGTAGGTAAAGTGTTACCCTTAGAATATTAATAATAGAAGACCGTTTTCATTATGTTCTTTGGATCCTTGGGGGAAAATTTATGGAAATATGTGAATGGCAGTTACAGATTTTAAAAGCATCAGGAGAATAACTATTTGGGTCAGATCAGGGATCTATATTAGTATGAAATCAAACCCATAAAATTTACATTGCATATTTACTACTTTAGGAATATGAGGAAGTCCATGTTATTCTTGTTGCTCTCACTTTAACCATACTGGTATAATTGTTATTATTATTGGGAAGTAGACAGAAACATCTATAGACCTTGGGGCATTATACCCCTTGCTATTATAGAGGTACCAAAAAAGACAACAGCTTTATCTTTATAAATCATGACAATGGTTACTTAGAGAGCTCACCCTAGACAAAAGATAGACTAGTTTCACTATTGCTTTGCCAAATACTTAAAGAGTCAAATGATGTTGAACTATGACATGCAACAGCTAGTACTCCCATTTTGTATATTAGCTTCACCATTATCTTTAGTTACTAAGAATTTTTTTATGTCAAACCTATAATTTTGTTCATATAGGTAACTGCTAATGAGGAAACTGCTACTAAAATAGATCAGGCTCTATTCTTCAGTTTACAGTCTTAAAGTTTTTCTGTCCCAAGACAGGAACCTAGAGTTTATTTGATTTCCATGTGGCCATATAGTCAGCATGATTAGAGGTAGGATTTGAACTTGGGCTTAGCTTAAGATTGGTTTTCTAGCCGCTGTGCCTTGCTACTCTCATATGAAGGATAATAAACATTACATTAATGTATCAATTTGTTCAGCCATTTCTCAATTAATGAACCACTACAAAAAAAAATCTTGCGCATATATATATATATATATATATATATATATATATATATATATATGTTTAGATTTTTGCAAGGCAAATGGGGTTAAGTGGCTTGCCCAAAGCCACACAGCTAAGTAATTATTAAGTGTCTGAGGCCGGATTTCAACCCAGGTACTCCTGACTCCAGGGCCGGTGCTTTATCCACTGCGCCACCTAGCCGCCCCTGCATAAATATTTTGTAAAGGATTCTTTTCATTTATTTTTTGGGGATAGATTCAGTTTGTAACCTAAGGCATTGTTAGTTCAAAGAATATACAGTTAAGTAATTCTTGGAGCACATTTCCATATTGTTTTCTGGTATAAAAATAAAAGCACATCATTAAAAAAAATTATTTTTTTTAAATGAACCAAAAGGTTCTATTTTCTTTTCCTTTCAACTTCTCTGCTTCCAGTGGGAAAAAATGGAAAACAAAACCCTTAAGAAAACAAATAACTACATTGGGTAAAGTCAGAAAGTATAAGATCTCATTCTGCATTAGGAATTGGTAGCAGGTTTCATCCTCAGTCTTCTGGAATTGTGGTTGGCTAATGAGTTTATTAGAATTCTTAAATGTTTCAAAACTGTTTTTGCTTATGTTTTTTATTAACTATTATTGCATAAACTGTTCTATTTGATTCTAATTTCTCTGCTTTGCATCAGTTCATACAAAACATCCCAACTTTTTTCTGAAATCATTCCTTTCTTTGTTTCTTAAAATCAATAGCATTACCCTTCATTTATCCCATTCCCTATTTGTTGACCTGCCCTTTACTTTTTTCTTTATCTTTTTTTTTAAAGGCAAGGATACTAATCATATTTAATGTTTTGCAAAGAGTAAAGTAGGGGCATCAATGTGTTGTACAATGTATTACAGGTGGTTTCTTTATAAAGAATGCTGATATGTTCAAAAATCCTAAGTGGAAAAACTGAAAAAGATGAACAGTTATTTCAGAAAAATTCTTTTGGCTAATATTCTTTCCTAAATATATATGTGTGTGTATATATATATATATATATATATATATATATATATATATATATATATATGTGTGTGTGTGTATATATATGTATATATATAAATAATTTTAATGTTCATTTAAAAACATTTTAAGTTCCAAATTCTCTCTCCATTCCTCATTTTTCTGTCCCTTTCATGAGACATAAGCAATTTGATATAAATTATACATATGCAATTATGAAAAACATTTCCATATTAGTCACATTGTGAAAGAAAACACAGACCAAAAAAGAAACAATGAAAAAAATTTTAAAATGTGAAAGATAATATGCTTTCTTCTGCATTTAGACTACATCACTTCTTTTTCTGGAGGTGGATGTTATTTTTCATCATGAGTCATTTGGAATTGTCTAGGCTCATTGCTTTGATGAGAAGACCTAAGTCAGTCCCAGTTGAACATTGTATAATGTTGCTTTTACTGTGTATAATCTTTTTTTGTTGTTGTTGTTTTATTGCAAGGCAATGGGATTAAGTGACTTGCCCAAGATCACACAGCTAGGTAATTATTAAGTGTCTGAGATCACATTTGAACTTGGGTCCTCCTGACTCCAGAGTTGGTATTCTATCCACTGCACCACCTTGCTGCCCCGTACAATGTTTTTCTACTTCTGCTCACTTTATTTTTTTGCCCTTTATTTTTCAGTTCTTTTCTTCCACAAAAGTAGCTATTATAAATATTTTTGTATGAGTTCTTCCTTGTTTCTTTGATCTCTTTGGGGCAAAACTTAGAAACTGTTTGCTTACAGTTCCAAATTGTTTTCCAGAATAGTTGGAACAGTTTGGTTCAATAGTGTGCTATTCTCCTATATTTCTTCCAACTTTCGTAGTTTCTTTCTTTCTTTCTTTCTTTCTTTCTTTCTTTCTTTCTTTCTTTCTTTCTTGGTCAACTTTGCCTATTGGATGGGTGTGTGGTGGAACCTTAGAAATGCTTTCCTTAGAATTTTTCTGATTTATAAATGATTTCAAGCATCTTTTCAAATGATTGTTATTTATTCTCTTGAAAACTGCCTGTTCAAATATTTTGACCATTTATTAATTGAGGAAAGGCTCTTATTCTTGTAATTCCTGTATATATATATATAAAATTTGGAGATATGTATCTTACCAGAGAAACTTGCTGCAATGATTCCTCTCGCATTCTCCCCCCCCCATTATTAACTTATTAACTTCCCTTCTAATTTTGGTTTCATTTATACAAAATTAAAAAAAATCATCAAAATTGTCCATTTTATTTTACACGATCTCTTTTATATCTGGTTTCTTCATGAGATATTTCTATATCTATATATATCTGGAAAATAATTTCTTCCTTTCTCCTTAATTTGTTTATGATGCTAAATTGTCTATCTATTTGGAGCTCATCAAAGCTTGGTTCATCTATTTGGAGTTTGATAAATAGGATGAGATTTTGGTTTTTAATTTCTGCCAGACTGTTTACCAGTTTTCTCAATAAGATTTTGTCCAATAGTGCTTTCTTAGCCTCTAGCTAGAGTTTTGGTTTATCAAACACTATACTTCTATGTTTATTTTCTTCTATATGCTGTATACCTAACCTTTTCCATTGATTGACCCTTTGATGATTTCATTGATCATTATCAAATTGTTTTGAAGTTATTGCTTTAACACCTGATTATTCTAAGTCTCCTTCCTAATTTATTTGTGATATTATTCTTTTTATTCCTTAATATTTTATCTGTTCCCAATTACATATAAAAGCAAATTTTAACATTCATTTTTTAATAACTCACTTCCCTCATAATTGCTGCCTCTACTAGAGATTTCCTTTGAAATTTTTTTGTTCATATCCAAATTTTTTCCATACTTTGTTTTATTTATCATAATTTCTACTGCTTTTTTAAAGTACATCTGAGTTTTTGAAGATTACTTTAGTTGTGGTGACTAATTTAAAATATTGTAAACTTATTAATTCTGTTCATAATTCTCTTTCCATTTCTTACTTAATATCTTCAAGGTGACTTTGTTTAATTGGGTCTCCTACAAACTTCACTTAAATTGCTTTTTATTTTCCAGTGCTTCCTTTTTAATGAGGTGATAACTGCTCATGATTTTCCATCGTGCTTTTCCAAAAGATTTTACATGAGATCGTTTTTTAAACCAGTATAGCCATATTGTTTCACAAGCAAGTGAAATGTTTTGTGATTAAGTCACTTTTTGATTTATTTGGTGATCTTATAATAACAACTGATTTAAAAATAATGGGGCTGTTCTGTTAATTTATTGTAGTCTTTGTGTCCTTTGTTCAGTCCATATCCTATATTTTTAATGCTTGTTTAAATAGGTCAGATTGGAATTTTAATTGCTTTCCTTGTCTTGATATTTTTATTTTACAAGCTTTATGTTACTTTTTATTTTTGCTATTACAATTTGGTGGTCCAATACCACAATAAGATGATTCAGGAATGACTTCTTCATTAGCAATGAATTGCTTTCTGTCAACATAACCATTAATTTTTCTTTTTTGTGTGGTGTTATTTGGTATTCATTGTGTCTGGTACTTTTTGCCTCTTTCATTGAATAAACTATTCACTAAATGTAGGAATGAGTGACTATATTTTACAAGTCTTTGGCTTCTTCTGTTCTTTTTTACTGATACATGTTTTTATTTTTCTTACCATCCTTATGTCCTCCTACCTTTTCATTGATGTCATTGAAAATTAAATCCTATATTGATTTAATTTGGCAATTCTTGAATTCTTTGTAGAATTAATGTATTTCATCCCATGCACTAAAGCTTTAAGTATATGTTACAATCATTTTCATGATAGTCATTTTGTAAATGCTTATCAGGAGTTCTTAATATGATATGACCAGATATTTCTTGAAGTGATTATTTTTTGTTGTCTTTGGGTATGCAATATAGCCAACTCTGTATGTAGAACTCTTGAGCCCTTCTGTCATTTAACTCTAACTTGGTCCTTTTTCTGATTCTGTTTAGAGCAAGAATGTCAGAATTAATATTTCATTTTCTCTACTGTTATGTTTGTTCATTATGATTTTTAGCAGCTTTTGATTGACTTTTTATAGTTCTACTTTTATCAAGAGGCTTATCCTATCAATGTGTTTGTGGGGGGTGGGGGGGTGAGTGGGTGTATGTATGTATGTATGTATGATATGACAGATGGTGCAAATGGACAGTGAATTGTTGACTTCATGGAATTACAAAATTCCCTTAAATGTCTCTAGTTTTCCCCCAAGAAACAAAGGATTCATCTTTTTTTTTTTAGATTTTTCTTTTTTTCAAGGCAATGGGGTTAAGTGGCTTGCCCAAGGTCACATGACTAGGTAATTACTAAGTGTCTGAGGTCGGAGTTGAACCCAGGTACTCCTGACTCCAAGGCTGGTGCTCTATCCACTGCGCCACCTAGCTGCCCCTGGACTCGTTTTTTAAAAAATATACCAAAATATTTTAAAAATCAGTATTTAAAAATATGAATATCAAAATACCTTGATGTAATTGTGTGGCACTACAATCTCAAGAACTAAAAATGAACATGTTAGGGATAAGCAGGATACAGCACAATTGTAAAAAATTGTAGTAAAGGAAATTGTCAGAGACATATTTCAAAAATTATTTAATATAACCCCTTTGGAAGAGCTAAGAAATAACTACTAAACAAGCCTTATATTCCACTGATATCCTTGTGATAGCAAGCACTTTTGGTTGGTCTCCTTGTAATGCACTCATAGAAGGACATGAATAAAAATTACAAGGAATAGGCTAATAGAGACAGCTTAATATTTGTTTTGCTGTAGGGGGAACATCCTCATTGATTGCAGATCCAGTTGAGTCTTTATGTTTTCTTAAACTGTTGTAATCCCTAGACAGTAATATATAGTTAATAGAGATTTCTTAAATTCAGTGTTACTAACTTATCCACTGTTCACTAGAAAAATTATAATGATTAAGAAATGCAACTCTGTCTTCAGATTTGGTTAGAATAAAATTGACTATGTGACTTGATGGACCTGATATGTATGATTAAAAAAAAAGTTGAGCTTGATTATGAGGTACATATGACAAAATAATAAGAGTTTAAAGTCAAGAGTAATGGAGGAAAATCTGCAGCATATTAATTGGACCACCACTGGAAAATTTTGGAGAAGACACAGACAAGAATCACACAAAATGAGCAAGAATGGATGGGTTAATAGTCTATATCCTTGGAGAGAATATCCAGTTGATAAGATTACTGATTCATTTAAGTATTTGAGGGAAGTAAATATATATATATACATATATATATATATATATATGTATATATATATATATATATATATACATATATATATATATATATATGTTATTTTTTTCCAGGTTTTTGCAAGGTAAATGGGGTTAAGTAGCTTGCCCAAGGCCACACAGCTAGGTAATTATTAAGTGTCTGAGTCTGGATTTGAAGTCAGGTACTCCTGACTCCAGGCTAGTGCTCTATCCACTGCACCACCTAGCCACCCCATAAATAATTGTATTTTGATGAAGCGTTAGAAACAATATTGTAGTATGTCAAATAGATCCTAATTTTTAATATGAAGAACCATAAAATTTCATGAACGAATTCCAAATTAATTTTGGAATTTTGGTAGCTTTTGAACATCAGTTTTTCCCTATTCTTCAGGAACTGGATTTATTTTACAAAAATTTTTATAATTTTAAAAATACCTCAAACTTGTTTATGATTCATGGGAATTTATAAGGTTTTTCTTGCATGTTGGAATGTAATATAAAACTTTGCTTTACTGTATTGGCCTGAAAAATGTGGGATTCTAGTCAGTTCAATTTTCTAAATAAGAAACTCCATTTTGAAGTTTTCCTTGAGCAAAATTGGTTGTCTTTGATTAGAGATCTTGGTGAAGCTTGTTGTTATTATTGATATTAATCATCATTGAATTAATACTATGATTTTGAGAACCTCAGAACTCTAGAGCTGGAAGACACCTTAAGTACCTAATACTCTTTTACAGTGGAGGAGCTGATTCTGAATGAGATTAAGTATATTGTCTTGTGTCACAGCCAGCTAGTGGCATAGTTGGGGCTAGGATCTTGTTTGCAAATATACCATTCTCTGTCCGTTATCAGGCTAGCCTCAGAATTTGGACTGAATGTTTACTAATTTTCATAATTCTAGAGGGTATGGATTTTTCTTTGGTAGTGTGGACATGATGTTTTGAGGGGGACTTATTTTCTGACTTTCTTATAGATTCATTTTTTAGAAAAAAATACAGAGTATATCTTATTTCTCCTAAAAGTTAAGTGCTGGGAGATGTTAGGAGGAGTTTTAGCTATGTGAGGGTTCCATTTAGTCTACATTATAATATATTGGCATTCAATTGACTATCATATATTTCTGATTCTCTTCTGGAAATGTTTATTTTGAGATTATAGTCCTATTGTTATCTTCTTTATTAGGATTTGGAGTGGATCAGTTACGAGATGATAATCTGGAAACTTATTGGCAGTCAGATGGTTCACAGCCTCATTTGGTGAACATCCAATTTAGGTAATTTTTTTGTTTTTCAATTTTTATGGGATATTTCAGGGAAAAGGTTATGATTTTACTCTTGATAAAGATTAAAAAAATTAAAACTTAAACCTAGACCATTGCTTTTTTGAAAATCTTATGGTTTCTTCTGGGTCAAGTAGCGTGTAAATAACTTGAGTACATGAATACTATAGTTTATTAATGCTTCCAAACTAGCAGCACTCAGCAAGGATTGGTAAATTTTTGGAAATCAATAAATCTTCTAAAAGTGTGTTTTGTTCATGGCAGAATACTTAGGTTATAACTTCAAGCATAACTATGAATTGCAGCACATTCTTTAGCTGTTTACAAATATTTTATATGAAAAGGAAATTTTGACTTGAGGATTTCTGTTAAGTATTGATATCTTCATATGATTGGCCACAGTTCTGAGCTAAAGAAGCAGACAAACCACCAATTAAATTACTCAGTTAATATGTTTTTTAAAATCCCATAAACTGATATTAGTATAGTAAATTTATATATTTTAAATCTGCGGAACCAAAGCTATGGTGTTCTTTTTAAAATTGATGCCTTTTGTCTTTATATCAGACATATTGGAGGGAAAGTGGGGTGGGGGAGAGGGTATTTTCCTCTCTTCCCTATGGAATCCTTTGTAACAAAGACAGTTCACAGTTGAACATGAACTTTAATGCCCTCTCTTTTGGCCACTTAGAGAATTTTTTTTGCTTTTTCTTATCCCCTTTCACTTTTATTTGAGACTGATTTTTTTTTTTTTTAGGAAAATGTATAGGGAAGTCTGGAGGAAATAAGAGACTTTATAGCAAATAAAGAGTACTAGACTAGATGTTGGGAAGAGATTCGAGTTCACCTCTTGTACCAAGTGTGACTGTGAGCGAGTCTTTTAATCTAGAGTCTCATTTTCTTCATCTTCACATAAAGACAGTAGTACTTACTTCACAAGAATGTTATAATGATCAAATGTGACAATGTATGTAAAAATGGTTTGCAAAATTTAAAATCATGTGTAAGATATTGGCTACATTTTTAAATTATTCTTATCAGAGATTTTAGGTCAATTATAGTCAGATAAATCCACAAATATTTATTGATTGTCTATTTCCATGATCATGACTATGTATATTTTGAAGGACACAGGCACCAGCCCTTAAAGAATTTACACATAGGGGACACTGAAGCAGTAAAATAGAACCTAAAATCTTGCTAAATTATGTAGTACAGAACTGTCCAACCTTACTTTGTAAAGGTTTTTTTTTTTTTGGTTAGGTTTTTTCCAAGGCAAATGGGGTTAAGTGGCTTGCCCAAGGCCACACAGCTGGGTAATTATTAAGTGTCTGAGACCAGATTTGAACCCAGGTACTCCTGACTCCAAGGCCGGTGCTTTATCCACTACGCCACCTAGCCGCCCCTTTTTAAAGTTTTTATTGAAACAATCAACAATGTGTTTTGATTTGCCATTTTAGTGAGAGCTCTGGGGTAGCTGGACTTCTTTTACTAAAGCATTAGTAAACCCACAGGGGGCCACCTAAAATTGTTCTGCAGGCCGATTTTGGACAGCCCTGATGGAGTACATAGGCTCAAATGCTGTTGAGCACTTATAAGAGAGGCATCACTGTGAACAGGGCAATGAGTTGGAAAAATGCCATGGAAAATGAAATTGTAAGGAGGAATAGTTTTTAGTTCTCATTTATCTATAAAAATAGGGAATTAGAATGTCAGAATGAGTGATAATCCTGGATGTTTTCAATTTCTTGATTGTATTCCATATAATTAACTTTGCTAAATAAAATGATTATATGCCTGAGGTGTCACTGTATTTATACTTTTTCCCCACATGCCTGTGAATTACTCAAGTAAATATGTTATTTTATCAATATGATTATTCTCTCCAAAGATGTAGATTGCAATCACATATGATTATCCTTCTTATATAACTCCTTTACATGCCATTCCAGTGTGCTAGAGATTTTCCTTGCTTTCTCTTGACACAAGGATACTAGGTGAATACATAAGCTTCTCTCAGTTATTTCTTTATAACCATGAGACCCATTTGGAAAGGAAAAAAACCTACCTTTTTCTGACATCCTTTACATTGTTACTTTTGTTGGGCTTAGAGTAAGAAAGATTGAATTTTAATATAGACTCAGATACTTAACTAGCTGTGTGACCTTGGGCAAGAATGTATATGTGTCTCAGTTTCTTTATCTCTAAGGTGAAATGATGCATTTAGTATCCTGGATTTGAGAATTGAGAGGATCAAATGAGAAAGCTCGTGTACATTGCTTTGCAAACTTTATAATACTATAGAAATACCTGCCTATATCCACTGTGTATTTCTTCATTACCCTTTTGATGATGCTCAGTTTTTATTCTTTAACTATTGCAGAGTTCCACAACCAACACTCATAAAGCCTCATTGATGTTATAAAGTTGGACCATTGGTTTAGGAAGAAGATTGGGGTCATTAGAAGACTTTTGTACTTCACCAAAGATGAACTATCATGCTCTCCTCTTGTTTTGCTTCTTTTTAGGTTTTTTTGCAAGGCAAAAGGAGTTAAGGGGCTTGCCCAAGGCCACACAGCTAGGGAATTAATTATTAAGTGTCTGAGGCTGGATCAGTGCTCTATCCACTGTGCCCTCCTAGCTGCTCCTCTTGTTTTACTTCTAGGCATTATCTCTTTGCAGTGTGTCTCCCTGAGATAAATGCACATAAATATGCATGCACACTCTGATGAATGAGCTCTTTAGGTTGTCCATTTAACTGAAGATTGTAGTCTTGATGGACATTCGTCATTCATTTAGGGTTTCTTTGCAGATAGTTAAACCAAATTCTATTGTGTGATTATGGCTTTCTTTTAAGAGACTGTAATATTCTTGACCTGGTAGTATAAAACCAACTGCAAACATAAACATCTGGAAGATTTCACTATAGAGAATCCCCCTTTAATTAGGACTCACACTAAATCTCTATGATAATGGTAAATACCTTTGGTAAGCACATGTCTTTCTGTTTTTATGCCTTGTTTTGTATTAATGCTAAGAGGATATTTAAACAGTATTATCTGTTATATCTTTCAAGGAGTCATGTTATTTTGACACCTGTATGGGATACAGAAGCTTGAAGAAATACTTTGTTCTAGATACCTCTTTTGTGGGGAGATGGGGGGGTAGAGAAGAAGCTTTTTTTCCTTTACCTTTTTTCCCTCTTACCTTTGAAATATTTATTTTTCCTTCAGAAATATTGAGAATTAATGCTTCATTGATTTCAAGATTATATTATCTTCAATATGGACTCCCTCTGTGAATACTTGGTCTAGTCTAACTACTCTTTTCTTGTTTGCCCTCTACTGTTGTTTCTACATCCTCAAAAAATTCATCTGGAAGGTAGAGCCTCAATGTGGGGGTTTCACACTGCTCTTGAAAAGAATTTGTTATAAAAATCTCTTAAGGCAATTTCCATCTTTGGTCTGTTTTGTTTCTTCTAGTTTCATCCTTAAAAGTCCTTGGGATAACTCTGTTTAGTTGGGTCTCTTGCCAAGGTTCTTTATATTGTTTTTCTTTTCCACTGTGGCTTGTTTTGTTAGACATTTCAGTTTATAATATTTTATCAACCTTCTCCCGATGATTTTTGCAAATAAAGTTATATTTTAAATGTATATTGCCCTTAACTGCTTCATCTTTCTGCTTGGCAAGTAGGCCAAGCATTTGCAGATACTGGCAATTTTTGGGCTCTTTGGTCTTTTTTAAAAGCAGTTGATTTACATCAGTTATATTTGTGTATGAAATTGGTTGGTGTCAGCATCTTTAATCATATTCATTTTACACTTTGCATTTCAAAATTTGTTTAAATAGGGTAGATGAGAGTTATTTTGTGATTGTACTTAATGCCTTTTCCTCATCATTCTCCTGGTTTTATATTAATTGATCTTTGCTCAGATAAGTAGTTTGTATACACCAACTTAACCAGAATGATGTTGTTAAAATCTCATTTTTTTTGTGATTCTAATCAGTTAGTAAGCATTTTTTTTTTTTGTTTGCTATATTTTGCCAGGGAGACAGCTAAATGGTTCATTAGATAGAGTGCCGAACCTGAAGTCAGGAATATCAGAGTTCAAACATTTACTAGCTGTGTCTTTGGGCAATTCACTTAAACTCTGTTTCCTTTAATTGAGAAAGAAATAGCAAACCAATCTATTATCTTCTTCAGGGAAACCCTGTGAAAATAATGGTCCACAAGGTTACAAAGACTTGATGTAACTGTACAACTAAACAACAACAATAATTATTTCTCTAGCAATTGTACTGAGCTGTTAGGATACAAAGAAAAAGCAAAAACTTCAAGACTTTGATTGTAATATAGGAAGCAACATATAAAAATTAATATGTAGAGGATAAATCATTGATACATGGTTATGGGGGTTGGGGAGAACTTCTGTTAGGGGAAGAGGATTGCATTAATGAGTAGAAATAGAGGGGCAACTAGGTGACACAGTGGATAGAATACCGGCCATGGAGTCAGGAAAACCTGAGTCATATCCAGCTTCAGACATTTAATAATTACCTAGCTGTCTGACCTTGGGCAAGTCACTTAACCCCATTGCCTTGCCAAAAAAAAAATTGAGTAGTATAGAGATGAAAAACTAGAGAGAGAGAGAGAGAGAGAGAGAGAGAGAGAGAGAGAGAGTGTGTGTGTGTGTGTGTGTGTGTGTGTATATTTTAAAATGAGAAGAAATTCTTTTCTTCAGAAGATATACTAGGAGACCCAGGCAGACCAGAATTGGGATATTGTGGGGTATGGGTTTGAGGGGAATGGTAATAAGGAATTAGGCAAAATAAGTTTGGGGAAGAAAAGGTTTTTTTTTTAATAAAGATTCTATTTATTTTGAGTTTTATAATTTTTCCTTTGATATCACTTTCCTCCCCCCACCCCCACCCCCCACAGAAAGCAATTTGTCGGCCTTTACATTGTTTCCATGGTATACATTGATCCAAATTGAATGTGATGAGAGAGAAATCATATCCTTAAGGAAGAAATATAAAGTATAAGAGATAGCAAGATCAGGCAATAAGATATCAGTTTTATTTTTTCTAAATTAAAGGTAATTGATCTCTGTTCAAATTCTACAGTTCTTTCTCTGGATACAGATGGTATTCTCCATTGCAGAGAGCCCCAAATTGTCCCTGGTTGTTGCACTGATGGAATCAGCGAGTCCATCAAGGTTGATCATCGCCCCCATGTTGCTGTTAGGGTGCACAGTGTTTTTCTGGTTCTGCTCATCTCACTCAGCTTCAGTTTATGCAAATCTCTCCAGGCTTCCCTGAATTCCCATCCCTCCTGGTTTCTAATAGAACAATAGTGTTCCATGACATACATATACCACAGTTTGCTAAGCCATTCCCCAATTGAAGGACATTTACTTGATTTCCAATTCTTTGCCACCCAAACAGGGCTGCTATGAATATTTTTGTACAAGTGATTATTTTTACCCTTTTTCATCATCTCTTCAGGGTATAGACCCAATAGTGGTATTGCTGGATCAAAGGATATGCACATTTTTGTTGCCCTTTGGGCATAGTTCCAAATTTCTCTCCAGAAAGGTTGAATGAGTTCACAGTTCCACTAACAATATAATAGTGTCTCAGATTTCCCACAACCCTTCCAACTATGATCATTATCCTTTCTGGTCATATTGACCAGTCTGAGAGGTGTGAGGTGGTACTTCAGAGAAGCTTTAATTTGCATTTCTCTAATAAGTAATGATTCAGAGCAATTTTTCATATGATTATGGATTGCTTTGATCTCATCTGTAAATTGCCTTTGCATATCTTTTGACCATTTCTTATTTGGGGAATGGCTCTTTTTTTTATATTTGACTCAGTTCTCTGTATATTTTAAAAGTGAGTCCTTTGTCAGAAATATTAGTTGTAAATATTGTTTTCCAGTTTACTTCATTTCTTTTGATCTTGGTTTCAGTGGTTTTCTCTGTGCAAAAGCTTTTGAATTTAATGTAACCAAAATCATCTAGTTTGTTTTTAGTGATGTTCTCCATCTCTTCCTCAGTCATAAACTGGTTCCCTTTCCATAGATCTGACAGGTAAACTAGTCCTTGATCTTCTAGTTTGCTTATAGTATTATTTTTTATGTTTAAATCTTGTATACATTTGGATCTTTTCTTGGTATAGGGTGTGCGATGTTAGACTAATCCAAGTTTCTGCCATACTAACTTCTAATTTTCTCAACAGTTTTTATCAAAGAGAGAGTTCTCATCACAGAAACTAGACTCTTTGGGTATATGAAACAGCAGATTACTATAATCGTTTCCTGCTATTGCACTTAGTCTATTCCACTGATCCATCACTCAATTTCTTAGCCAATACCAGACAATTTTGATGACTGATGCTTTATAATATAATTTTAGATTAGGTAGGGCTAACCCCCCTTCTTTTGCACTTTTTCTTTTCATTAAATCCCTGGAAATTCTTGACTTTTTATTTCTCCATATGAAGTTACTTACAACTTTTTCTAATTCATTACTTTTTTGGAATTTTGATTGGTAGGACACTTAAACAGGTAGTTTAGTTTTGGTAGAACTGTCATTTTTATTATATTAGCTCTACCTATCCGTGAGCAGTTGATATTTGCCCAGTTATTTAAATCTGATTTAATTTGTGTGAGAAGTGTTTTATATTGTTTTCAAAAAGTTTCTGAGTCTGCCTTGGCAAATAGACTCCCAGGTATTTTATAGTGTCTGAGGTTAGTTTGAATGGAATTTCTCTTTCTAGTTCTTTCTGCTGTATCTTGCTAGTCATATATAGAAAAGTTGAGGATTTATGAGGGTTTATTTTATGTCCTGCAACTTGACTAAAATTGCTAATTGTTTCCAGTAGTTTTTTTGGATGATTTCTTGTGATTCCCTGGATATCTGCAAAGAGTGAGAGTTTTATAGAAGAGGAGTTTTTTGGGATAACAGAAGATTTAGTACCGTAAAGTTGGAAAAAGTAGGAAGGTGTGGCAATAAGTCTAGGAAGTGAATTTTGTTCATAAAGGCAGGTGACTGGAAGATACAGGATGTACTCTTTTTTTAATTTTTTTTGCAAGTCAGTGGGGTAGACTTGCCCAAGGTCACACAACTAGGTAATTATTAAGAGTGCGAGGCTGGATTTGACCTAGTAGATCCTCTTGACTCTAGTGCTCTAGTGCTGGTACTCCATCCACTGCAACACCTAGCTGCCCTGGGATCTGCTCTTTAGGTTTTAGTGTAACTCTTAAGATCTAGGAGATATTGAAAGTGAATGACACAGTTAGGGAGGTGATATATTTCTGCCCGGAAGGCTGCCATGTCCGATGCATAATTTTTTTTCTTTATTATTTTATTTTATTTTCCTAGTAACATGCAAAGGTAGTTTTTGACATTCATCCATTTACAAATTTATGAGTTCCACATTTTTCTACCATTCTCCCTTTCCTCCCCACTCCTCATGTCAGCCAAGAATACATTACAATGGTGTTTAATGTATTTCCATATTAGTCATATTATAAAAGAGTAATCAGAATTAAGAAGGGG